>NW_019211458.1:22744690-22976654 GCF_002443255.2 Varroa destructor | reverse complement strand
ATATTGTAAATTTAATGGTTAACAAGACGAATTGGCGGTGAAGATTTAATTTTTGCCAGGGTGAAGCTACAACTGGAAAACGCTTGTGAAAAACACAGGATTTTGTTTTTTTTTTCATTTCCACTATAATTTGCCCGCTCAGTTGCACGATGTTGGCTAGGTTTAGATAGGTGGAACTCATTTTAGGTAGTTCTTCATAGTATTTAAATACACTATCTAATGCAAATAAACAATTTTTTTTTTCATTTGGACCCAATAAACGCTCAGAGATTTACATATTGGCATTGCTTCAAACGGCACGCTTTGAGCACAAAACGAAACTCGTTTTTGGCTAGCTTTCAACCTAGGTCATCGCGCGTTCTTATATTAGGTAAACGAACAAGTCGGATCTGTATTGTTATGTGGACCCAGTTTTTTGTTTAAGCCGATACAGGTGTTTTTAGATGGAAAGGGACTTAATTTACGTTATCCTATACGTCCTTATAATAATTTCACAGCAGCTTACGATACATTGAAATAGATATGAGTGGTTAATTGAACAACTTTATAATATATAAATTGACTGAATGCAATTTGCGCCAGAGTAGATTATGTTGAACATATAGGTGGTCAAGTAGAATTACGCAATCTTGGGCTGGACGGTATTGTAATGCAAAGGCCGGTGTCCCAGTTGGGGGTAACGAAAATTCGGAAAATATATGGGTAGATGCCTACGGCTAAAAAAGGTAAAGTTTTTTTTTGTTTATTGCTCAATAGACTGCGACAGCTGCCAGAGTTACGTTAAACTATAAGCCAGGCTAAATAGGTACATGTATATATTTTGGTTATGCAAAAGTATATGCATAAATTTGCATCAAACACTGATGATATCTAAACACAGGTAAACCTGGACTGTTTCAGATCCCATCTAATAATTCTATATGTATAACATGCTATCTCTCTACGAAATGTTAACGAATGAGCGAATATATAAAAGGACCATTGATGGTTGAAAACACAAGAAAGGTATTACGTTTTTCACTGAAATAAGCAGTTTCTTTATACCTGCAGGTACGTTTGCTGGCCCTTTGGCTCAGGCAATTTCGCCTAAACCAGTGATTATCGCCGGTTCTCTTTTAATATCGATAGGACTCATGATGTGCTATTTTGCCCCATCCATTGCGTGGTTTACCGTCACATTCGGTATTATATTTGGCAGTGGCCTAGGCACCGTTTACACCATCAACGTAGTGTTCCTTCAACAGTATTTCTCGAAAATGCGCGGCCTTGCAATGGGTATTAATTACGCTGGCTCAACCACAGCTGGATTTGTTTTTCCGGTTCTACTGACGTATTTAATGGGCGAGTTCGGCTTTAGGGGTACGTTACCAATCCTCAGTGTTATACTGCTGCACATCTTCGCGTTATGTCTCATGCACCATGAAGCACCTTGGCTCAAACCCGTTAAACGCGCCACAAAGAGCCAAGTACCAGCAGAGCAAAGCCCGAACAACGAAATATTCAACATTAACACCGGTACAGAAATCTCCCCAGATAGAAATGAAGCAGCTTGGTATGAGAAGGCAGAGCAAGCCGACGCAGCAAAACCCACACAATCCAGCCATGCTTCGTTCTGGGAAAGTTTATCGATCATGAAGATCCGCGAGTTCTATGTGATTATATTAAGCTTTACGCTATTTATGTACGCGTATGATGCCTACTTTACTACGGTTATCGATTACATTGTCGACCAGGGAATCCCCTTACACCGGGCGACCACTGTGGTACCCCTATATTCAATCACTGACATGGTCTCAAGACTCACTGTGCCTCAACTCGGCGATCGGGGCTATATTGACAAGGAGCTTCTTATAGCCCTATCATACACCCTCCAAACTATTTGCTACGTATGTTTCCCTATAGTGTCGCTGGCGGGTACCTTCACTTCAATTGCACTGTTGGCAATGCTACATAGTGCTGCAGTGGGAACCTCAATTGTGATGCAGGGTGTGCTAATGGGGGAACACATAGGACCGGCGCGTTTACCAATGGCTTACGGGATCATGGGAGCCTTCGTCGGAAGCACGTATTTTTCAAAACCATACTTTATCGGTAAGTTGCTGAATGGAATATTTACATTCACAAAATACGATCTTTTAGATCATCATATATTCGAAAGTATTTACCACACTAGCGAGGTGTAGCTCAAAGCACGTACTGTACAAGCATTATGCACGCCAAGTACATACCTGCAATGAATGCGTAACGTTTTCGTTACGGCCTTCCTGAGATTAGATGCTGTTTTTTTTCAGGTTGTTTTGCTGAGTATTACTCAATACAGCACGGCGCAATAGCAACTAGCGCTTCGAACGGCATGCCTTTGCTTTACACCTCTCCGTCATGTGCTGTTTACTTTTCGAATCCGAATTACCATGTCGTTTTACTATAACGTATTGCTTTCGTCGTATAGTCGCAATAGCAGGGCACACCTCGTCTACTACAGCTGATCACCTGTCAGACCGTATGTATGGTGTGCGATCTGGGTTTCGCCACGCCGCTCGTGGGTTAGTTGTCGGCTGACTGTCTACGCGATCCTGACATGACTCCCTCCTTGTTTATTTCAGCGCCGCTGCTCTTCTAGGGGGTGAGGCGCGTTGGCTTGACTTTGGGTTGGTTGCCGGGACGCCTCCATCGGCTTCTTCGGGTTTCTTCTTTCTTCTTCCTTTTCTATAACTTTTCCTGTCTTTGTCCTGCATCTTGGGCAACGTCAGCCACATTTGCTCGCCTTTTGCCATTCATCAGCATTTCACTTTTAGAGACATATTTAGGCATCTTGCCAACGCTGAAATGGAATACGGGCATACCACACGTAGGCGGGGTGCCGCTGGTACCGAATCTAAGAAACCAATTTCTGCCGTCGTTGCTTCCTTGGCCTTTCATGCCAAATACAGCGCACCATTTTCTGTGGTTACGCTCTCTGCGTTACTTTTCTCTAGCCTTGCCTTTCGCATACCCGTGCATTGTTTCGCCCCAGTTCATTGCCCCAGCTTCTCTCATATGTTTGCTGGCCTTCATTTTACGGGTCTATTCCATCGCTACCCCTGCTTCCTAGCTCTATTTCTTCAACCGTTCTCTTTATTAGTCGTGAGAATATTTTATAGCTTCCTTTTCACCAGGCTGCCGCTCGCCTAAGATATCTCTGACAGATCGTGGGACTCGGACGGGACTTTGACACTTTATGCCGCACTCCTTGCTGCCACTGGGTACTGCTTCTACAACCACTTTCCAATGGCTACCGATCACTGTCAATGCTACCGGCTGTTGGCGGTGATGACCCTGCAGGCCAGCATACTGGCTTTTGCAGCAATGCCGGTGCATCGAAGCACCTACACATTCTTGCCGCCCCTGGCTTCCCTACTGTTGCTCTTACCTTAAACTTTTTAATTGTTGTTTTACGATCTTTCTATCACTATTTTCTTCATCGTCATTCCCACCATGCGCTGTATATGCGTATAAAAGCTCCGCTACATTTCGGAGCACCCAAACGAGGCTAATGTTCTGAGCTTATAGTGGTTCAGTTCTTGTAGCTAACCGTTTGGAGCGTCAAAATTAGGGCACTTTTCCTTTAAAAGTAACGTCTCTCAGGCACAATGTAATAGCAATGTGGAGGCATGTGATAGTGAGGGCTGCAAGAGTAGATGCCGGAGGACGCTTATTGTTAAGACATGTTTCTTTGTACGCTCGTTTAATTCGGCGTCGTTACTCTGTGTCTAGGGCGTGTCATTTGCCACTCTTGGTCGAGCGCACAAAACAAATCGGGGCCATTTACTCTCCACATAGAGGCTTATCTTTTTTTTGGTTTGTGAAACATGACTTGGGGATATGTTAATAAAACATCCGTGTGTCCCAATGCTTGTGTTCTGTAAATGATCTCGTTAGCGTATTTCAGTAATGCATAATAGATTAAGGAATGTCAAATCTTAAATACTCAAATCCTCATTATCGATCCCTAAAATAAATTAAACGAGATGTTTTCATTTAATTCACAGGATATTTTCGTGATACTATTGGCAGTTACACGATGATGTTTCTCATATATGCCGTCTGTGCGGGGACAGCGGCCGCTACGTGGTTCGTTACTTGGTTTCTCCATCGTTTCGCTGGTAAACATAAGAAATCGTACTCACAACGACAGCGAGATGCAACGGAAAAGAATAGTAAGCATGCGGAAGTTACTCTTAACGCCGTTCCAGAACTTGGCATCAAAAAGACTTCCAGGTATAGCCGCAACAAGTCTTCCGAAGAGATTAGTTTACATGACATCATAGGACAGCGCTCCAGATCTAGCACTATGCTGCATTTGTAGGGCCCTAAAGACCCCGTATCGGTGAGCAAGATCGGTAAAAGGTCGCGATCACTTTGAAGGGAAAGCGACAGACAGAAACTTGAAGCTACACGGAGAACGGGGCCTTGTGCGTATGGGAACGCAACATAAGCAACGGGTTGCAGAAGACGACTGGGCAGACTAAAAAGGATGTAAACCTAAAGATGAATTTGGTCTAGTAGCGTTAGTTTCGATGTAATCACCTGGTTACCCTCCGTCCCAAAACCTTAGCGAAGAGAGGCAAAAAAGAGACCAAAAACGTGTCTTCCTCTTTTTTCTCCCTTTTTTGTTCTCGAGACGCGTTCCGCCCCTTGTTCCGCCTGCGACAAACAAGGATCAAGGTTCATCTGCATAACGAATTCAACCACCATAGCAGTCGCAGCATCTACGAAGATCAGTAGCTGCTGGCCGAAGCAACTGTTGATAAGCCACTGCTGAATCGTCACAACTACCCTATGACAGGATCGACGACGAACAAGTGGCCCCTCTCCTGAGCCACTCATAGCATGTAGCCATTAACAACAAGCATTCATCCCGATCCAACATGCCCCGTCCTTCTGACAAGCTGATTCTGCATCGCGCGTTGGACAGTCAACATCGAAAGATACAAACAGAATTACCGACTGATCGCTCGGCTCACAAAGCCAGTTTGGACAACCTGGACAAGCGTTCGCCGCACGGCGTAACGAAACCCCAATATATTTACTATACTGATTCCCTGTTGATTCTCGAATACCATAGCTTATTGTTATAGATTTAGGGCAGTGTAAAGTAGTTTCAAAGAAAACATTACTATGCTATTATCTATGGTCACTTATAAGCGGAGATGAGATTAGGTATTTCAATAGCTGCAATGCAGTCTTCCGGCATGTTACTATGAGGAGCTGTCAAATCCAGCACAGTTATAATACTATACACCACCAGCAGCATTCTGTGACTCACTAATGCGGTGTACCCGCCATAATAGTTTTTAATCACCAACCTTTCCCGTGTTGGACTCTGCAATCCAATTTACTTAGCGTGTGTTATTATACGCACGCGAACAGAATCCGTTTCCTTCTGTTTTTCCCTCGCTAATGTTCTATGTTGTCGTATAACAATGACAGCGAATATGCTACACACTGAAATCTTATCCGCATAACCGTACCACAGAGGCAGACTCCCGGGTAGCAAAAACAGCCAAAGGGGAAGGCGCACAGAAAGCAGAAGGAACAGAGATACCATTCGAGAAAATTTCCGAAAAATATAGGGTATACCCTTTTCCCTCCGTCCGCTGCGCTCTCTCTCTCTTCCTTTCCCTTGCTTTCGCCTCCTGTTGCTCTTCACTAAGACCTAGCGAATGCCGTCGTTTCCATTTCCAGGCTGAGGAAAGACAATGAAACCTCACTGGGAACCCTGCAGCGCAGAAGTGATCTCGTGGTGCTGACAGAGTCGCGGTGGCGACGGAAGCAACAGCAGGAAAAGGCACGAATCAAAAAGCGGAAAGGGATTTTTGGAAATAGATAAATTTTCAAAATTGATGAAATTTTTTAACGACAGCAAGAGTAGCGGCGGCGGCGGCGGCGGCGACGGCGGTACGCCTGAACAGGACAGTGCAAAGTACGGGGCACGTAGGATAAGGAATCGAATCGACTAGAGTAACTGCAGCTTGATCGACTCTGACAAACCCTAAATCCGGGCTCCACAGCTCTCCACTGACGTGCCAAGCTGCTACGGGCTGCTCTTACTCACTTGCGCCATAGCGGTGCTCCAGAGTTCCAAAAGAAACCTCCCGCTGACTCGAAATCGTACGTATTAGAGAATGCCGTGCTTGTAGCAGCAGTCGCAGACCCCCTGCCGTTGAGTATCCACCGGCACGGGAGCAACTGCTCAAATCAAAGCCCTATTACCCGTATAGCCCGCGGACCTCGATAGCTAGCTACTTGCCATCGACCCTACTTCGAAGTCGCTGTAAGCGAATCTCTGCGTGAAGAAACACCGTCGCTTGTTTTTTCGCATCAAAGTTGTCGTCCATCAACACACAACGTTATCCGCGGCACCTTCTGCAGTATGGGTTAGAGCGAACTACTGAGAGGCACACACCTTTGCGACTGTCTATTTGCTTTGATAAGTTGGGTTGTCAATTTAGAAAAAAAAATTACCCAACACCACTAGGCCACCACGCGTTTATCCACTACGCCATCACGAGTATATTACTACAGCACACTGACCTATCAATTGATTAAATAAAAAAATTTTTTTGTCACCGCAGTCACATTTGACGCATGATAATTTACAATGATTCGTTGCATGGCCCAACGACACAATCGGGTTAGTTTATAGTGCTAATCCGCAAAACGCAAAGGGAAAAGTTTTTACAAGACATGCATATGTTTTTCTCCCTTAAATTACATATCGTTTTCGTATCGTGTAGCTGTGGAGTCGCGGAGTCAATATTAGAGGTCTGAAATGCCGCTTAGAGACACTGGGTCTCTCTTTCCTGAGCATGTGCCATGGCGCCCAGGGCAGTGGTTCCTAACTGCAAGCCTGATTTCTTTTTGCTGCTTTATCCTGAAAACGCAATAATTGTACGCTGTTCAAAATAGCGCGATGCAGTGCCTGACACACAAGGCATATGATGAATAGATTAGTGATAGTGGGTATTATGCTGCCAACAACTGAAATGTTGTTGTTTTTCAGTACATTATGAATGTAATATCGATATTCTTTCGATACAGATGTTATGTAATAAAAATATAGACAAGTACGCCATGTTACTTTTCTCGAATAGCTTTAGGCGTCCGATATAGTGGCGTATCTGCCTGGACGTCCCTTAGGCCCCTATGGAAAGTTTGCTCACACGAGGAGGGTATCGAGTGAAGACAGACGCCACAATATTTTAACCATGAAGCGTCGCACGGCTGCGATAGAGGAAGAAACGCACTGGTGAGGACTGTCAAGCGACAGCTGGTAGACAATTAAAAACAACACAGTTCATTATCGGATTTATGAAATATCAGGAAATAGTTCCAAGGTTTTCCAGTTTCCAAGTGAGATGTTCACGACGGTGAACTGTCTATATATATAACGAATATAAAATGGGCATTTAGTGTGTTGACACCCACTGCAGGAATACTGGCTAGACAACACGAAGTAGGCAATTGCCTCTTAAAGGGTGGTATGTATACGTATACATATAGAGCGAGAGAGAGAGAGAGAGACGGATCAAGATAAAGAGAGATAGAGGAAAGGAAAGTTGAATAAACAGGTACGATCAGTCAGTTATTTTTTACACGACTTAGCAGAATCGGCTTCCCCTTAAAAAATTTTCCCAGCCCCATGAGTGTTCGGCGAAAGTATACGTGAATATGTGTAAGTGCTGTTACGGTTTCTCTCAAGACACTATTCATAAAAACACTGTAATCTTCGCCCTTCCTGAATCCTGCAATCGATGGGCGTCTCGTGCATATACCTCTTACCATACAAGCTGCGTTTATTATACATTTTGAAATCGGCTTCCTAGCGAAATAATCAAACGGAGTGAAGTAATAAAATATCAAACCTTTTTACGCGCGCAGGCTGTCCTTTAAGTGCGTTACCATAACTTGCGTAGCGTCCTGCACATGTCACAACAGCTATCCAAATCGCGCCAAGTTTTAAGCCTGCGCAACATAATCCATGGAAATTTATTTCGGCAACGCTTAATCTTTGCTCGAGCGATCGTTATCAGGGCTGTATACTATAGAAAGCGAAGCTATCAGTCACAATTCGTTCGTAAAATCGACGCTCAGTTCCGACTTTAGACGGCACTATGTCGAAATTTGGACTCCTTCTAGCCTGAAACAACTAGAGACACGTAACCCGCTTTTCCATTTGTTGACGCTAGTTAAATCTCAACTATAAATATATAGCATTTTAACCAGTGTTTGGCATTCGTCCAAACCATGGAAAAGTATAACTACAAAACGTTGAAACAATCGACATCCGTCTATGAATTAGGTGACACCATTTCGCACACACTTTGGTCCGAACGTGATGCCGAACATGGCGCTAGGGATGGTGTAGAGGTCACTTTTGGAGCTGAACATTATGTAAACGGGGGTGAATACAACGCACCAATATAGGCCCGTGCTACCCGACAATTTTGGACGATGACAACATTTAAAACGAGGCTATCGCTTGTAGGGTATCGCCTCATATCGTTACATGGAATGCGAGAACAACATTTCCGTTGGTACTAGGATGCCATTTTGCTCTATCTGAAGGCCAGCGGCTGAAGCCAGCCTAGAAAAGATTTCGTGTGTGGCCAAAAGGAGCATTTGCTGTTTCATTGATATATAAACAATTTATATTTACAGTGCTACATATATTACAAAACACATGCAGGATAACAATCAATTTTATTCATTTATCCGCTTTTAAATACATATCCAATAATATATTCTCGTTGGCCCAAATATTCGACATTGATATATGATTTATTTGTTTGGACTAATCGATCTGAATATATATGTACAGATATCTGGCATCTGTACACAGACCGAAGTTACTGTACTCATTTATGTCTGCAATTCGTTTATTTATAACGAAATAAATGTACGCTTATACGTTATTGCTTTATTATTATTATTATATAGCCACTCCTTACGATATCTGTTAAATGTTGAAGAAGCTTAACAAACAACAAAAAGTTAACAAAATAAGCTTTGTCTGTGTGGCCCAAGCTGAATCGGCTCACCTTCACGCAGAGCAGATGCCTAGGCTCCTTCGAGCATTACTATAAATACGCAATATACCTTAATAAAACGTTTCGCTAAAATTGAAAAGTCTCTAAGTTGCATTTTCTTTCGTTTACGCACGCGTGCGAATTTAGCTGCTGTGAAAATTACTTTGCAGGATTTTCACCTTCCACAGAGGCGGCAAATATGTTTTTTGGTATAACGTACCAATGACCAGTTCTATAAACTTAGCCAATTCGAAATTACGTCGCGGTGACTAATTGTCGCAGCTTATTCTAATCTTAGTAAGTGTTTTTGAGCTCACGCTTTCGAAACAAACAACGAGTATAACAGTACTGACGCTTAATCGGGACGCTGCACTGCGACGAAACCGCAAAGGTCCTTTTTTCTATTTATCTGCTTAGCCGAGACTGCTCAAAGACTGTATTTCCTAATACCTTCTCGCGGCTTTTACTCGTCATAGAAGCAACGCCGTGTCAGGTATTGGGTCCATCGTCCTGTAACGTGATAACAGTGCATGCCATAATTGTCGATAAAACATATGGGACGTAGGAAAGTTTTATCGGCTTCACAAACGTTTTGCGACACCCGCTTCTTCAGCAACGAATTGAGTGCAGTGTCGAAAGCCTCGAATCAGCGGAACACTTTTGTATTTGTTTATCCTCGATTTATGTTCTGTTCAAGTGTTGATCTCGGCCGTAGCTGAGCCCTTGGCGCGGCTACAATAACATGTAAGTTTATGTTAAATATGCGACAGTTGATTCCTAGCGCCTCGTTTCCACCCTTCACATTCGACGGGAGGAATATTTGACGAATTCGACCAGGTAAAAAGTTGCCGTGTCTAAGCATGATGATGGTTACGTTAGCGTATGTGGTATGTACAGTGTACATATATGCTAGCTTTGCGTTAAGATGGTGCATAAGTAGTCACATTTTGAAAACAGGAAAGAGCTACCGTTCTCATGTAAACATGCTTTGTCCTAACTTGAAGTCTACTTGCTTTTACGCGCCAGTGTGCGTCCTTATCTAATACTCCTCCGCCCATCTCTGTAGGCTGATCGTTCTTGATTAATATAATCATAATGATTTTCCGAGGCAAAATAAATAACGAGCACCAACTGTAGCTAATTGAAAAAAGGCTACGAGCTTTGAGTTGGTACATGTAGATGAGAGGCGAAGGGAGACTCTAGGGATACATGCGATGAGATCAAGACGAGTCTATGGCTAGTAATTATTAACCATTTGTTGCTGCTTAGATATGTATAGAAATATACAAACGATCCAAGGCCATGAATTTTAAACAGGGTGATATTCCTAGGCTAGTTGTCCAACCAGCGGAGCTGGAAGACCGTTTTGAACCGCGTGCGTACACTAACTTCCGCAAGACTTTTTTACGTAGACGACCGCACGTTGACGTAGATAGATGATCGATGAGGTAAAGCTAACCAATTCTAGCTGACTGACTTCGGGTAGATAATAGGTGAGATAACAACTTTCATTTTTATTTATCCTGAGTAAATAACGAAAAACATCCTTTGGCTGTTTATCTAACGCCGTCATCGCTGACCCCATTATTAACCGACCCGGTCGTTAGCCGACCGCTATACATTTTTCAGCTCGTTGCTTGTTTCCTTATGTTAATTTCGTTCTTCTTAACCAGTTTAAATGCTAAGAAAAGTATTAACTGAGCATCGATGACGAAGACAATTGATTCAGGTGTGTTCAAAGAACGTACGTAGACCTTCATATTGCTTACCACCGAGACATTCACTGAAAAGCTGCATTTAATTTAAATTTGCGTCTCTTGACAGTTACCCGGACGAGTTGCACTAGCCTCCGGAGGGAAGAATAGAACGTTTTAGCTGAGAAAGCAAATTTGCCTCATTAATGGTAATTAAGCAGCGCGGACCATTGCCGTCGATCTTCTACGACTAGCGAAAAGTCATAGTAGCTCTCGTCATACGACCCGAACGGTCCGTGGCTGAGAGACTATATCCAGCCTCTGTAAAAGTGGTATATGATCTAGGCGATATCTACATAGATTTATAGAAAAAAATAAAGAAAGTTTAGTTTAGTCGTTATTTTTTATTGTGCTTATATCAATTATGTGTCCATTTAATAGGAATAGAGATGATATTCGCGGTGTTTGCGCGCGACCGAGCTTATACAATGATTAACATATTCTTTTTTCGACATTTCGATCTTATAGTGCCTCCATAATAGCCAACTGATAGTTATATTCAAGTGATAAGAAATTTATCCAAAAAGCAACTGTTATAATTCATTACTAATGAATTTAATTCGCGACAGACTTGGCCAGTTTGGCAAGCCGCTATCGTTATCGTAAGCAGTTGATGAACTTCAGGGGTCACCAGGGTCGATACCCAGAGTTGAGGGCAGTTTGATTCAAAGACAAAGGAACCGTAGAAATGATGAATGATGGTAACATAAAGCGTCAACTCAGTCAGCTGGCCTTTTTCACGTTGCATCGCTAGTTTATTTAGCATTGCCATAAGGGCAATATCTCGATCATGTAAACTAATCAAGACAGGCTCTTGTTAACACGAAATTGACATGTTAACTCGAATTCTATCAGCTTAACACTAGGGCGCAGAAAATGTTAGATGGTCAATCCGCGAGACATGAGGCACGGAACCCCATGCGGACCTTTGCCGCCTTGGGCCCTGTAACTAGATTGCTAAACATCGCAAGTTCAACTCTTCATCGTGCCAACTGAATATAGGATTTGTTGACTGCTCAGGCCGGCCAATACGGTTTAGTGGCTAAAAAAATTGAAAATGTATTTGATTTTACCATATGTAGAAATACTGAACCGCTGTTTATCCTTGCAGTTTTTCTTCCCCAGCAGAAAGGGGTTAGTATAGCCGACCTTGGACAGGCATTAAGAATTGAAACAGCATTAGACTAGAGACTTGTACATATACCGTTAGTCATCAGGCATATATTACACTACACGGTATAATAAGACAATAAGTGTTGCAAGTATAGATCATTATACAGCAGGACTCAGAACAACGGAACTAGTCCGCACGGTAACTTAGTTTGCTGATACGGAGCAAGTTACTGAATCTAGTTAGTTCCTATGACTCTCTACGTGCTTTTCGCTTTATGCAAATTCAATTAGCAAATGCATCTATTTATCTTGTTAACGGATACCTAACTGGCGTCATATTGCGAAACGTCAAGCGAGGCAAAAATTTTCGACAGCGGCAACTACTACATGGCACTACCAGCGGGAACTATGTTTCATGTAATTTCTTCTACTGCTTACATATATCAGCAAAAATTATAGATGTACCAAATATAAGCCAGAAATCAGAATTAGTATTGTTCTTAAGTCAACATTTCACTGACGCAGTTCTTCCATGTTTTCCTTATCTATCCATTCACCTACCTTGTTCAGCCGAGTACCCCAATGTATGTAACTTTTTTTACTTTTTCGAGAACAAGTAATCTTGCAGCAGCCAGTAGAAGGGTCCGGCCACCAATCTCACGATAGCTACCGATATTACAGCCATCACCATCCATCTCACAGGTCTAACCAAGCGTATAAGGTATGGCGACGAGAGAACGGGGACGAGAGAACGGGGACGAAAGTCTACGGCCATAGGGCGCGTGGCCATGAAAGCCGAACCGTGTCTCACGTTTGTCCTGCAGTAGCACGCCACAGCCGAAGGTCGTCAGGAGACCGGCTGAGGCAGTGACGTTGCGACTTGCGAACAAAAGTGCTCCCGATATCTTGCATACTGTATCTCGCCCTGCTAACTTTCTGCTGCTGCTACTCTTAAATTGCTCGCGAGATGTAAGAGTTTCAAAGATGGCGGTGTGACATAAATAAAGCGAGCACGTTCTGCTTTTTGCTGCCCATTTCGCTTTCGTACTTTGTATCTGTTGTACAGTTGTCCACGGTGATGGCGTTAAGGTAGCCACAGTTACCGTCGTCGCAGGGTTCTTTTGTCGTTCCTCCGCATGTCAAGCTTTGCCAGTTTGCTCGAGCTACTGTCTACCGTTGGACCTTCGCCGCTGCTGTAGCTGTCTCTATTACAAACTTCGTCTCTGGTTTTGGTTAAATTTTAGCCAGTGAATAAGCTAAACAGACGCAATTTGTTTCATCGCGAAGTAGCAAGAACTCCAGGTACAAAACGTTGCCCGCTGCATTTCTCATTTGCCTTCGCTTTCGGGTTTACTTTCCCAGCCTCCATTGTCAGCGGTTAAGAACAAAGTATATATCAGAGAGGTTGCTGGCTTCGCTCTCGGACGCCAACCCAAGAGGGGATAAGGCAAAAACGCTACGGCGAGAACCGACGCGCTAGGTAGAGCGTACGGTGTATTAGTACGAGGAAAATTTACTAGAAGGTGACGGACGTGTTATTTGTATTGTTAGGATGATATAATGTCGATGGACGAATTGGTGTTACTACAAAATCGGAACGGACACGATTCAATTGCAAGCCTGTCTCTTTTTTGGTTCTCCATAAAATTACACCTATGAAATGGACCGTTTCGATGGCCGGTCTGACTAGCCAGGGGTCGTTGAGTACGCTAAGGGTGGCGTTAGCAAAGAAGATGATTCGAAAGCTCTACTTCAAAAGCTTACAGGCAGAGTTCGGGGACAAAAAAAGCAGAAGTTCCATTCAGCGAATTTTTTGTACGAAGCGTTTTTCTAGATTATTTGCCGCATCTCCGTGACAATACCACTAAAAACAACAAATCAACATATCCAAGAGCGTTATTACTGTCCAAAGAACCCCATATACATATATATATATATACACATGCTTTTTTTACCGTCTATCAATGGTTATTGAGCTGTTCGCTGGAAATCATTTTGCAAACTTCTAATTGAATTGTCCGCATAAAAAGTCATTCAATATTGTTCAGATTAATAGTACTAATTGCGTTTCGCATACTTTTCGCTTATTGGCATTACATCGTATGGAAGAGCACCGATGGGTCACGGAAATTAGTCAGTCGCCGAATAACTTTTTTTTTTTTTTTTTTTTTCCTTATGTATGGTTATATAGGGCAAAGCTAAAAAGTAAAATGAAATTACCACCATCCGTGTACTTGTATTCAGCGACAGCAGTATAGAGCATACATAAAATACTATGCTACGTTGAACAGCCATCTTCGGCTACGGTCTAGCTAGCTGGTTCGCCTTGCGGTTGCGAAATATAACAAATCATCTTAGATTCGTACGCTCCTACAATCGAGCTGCTGTGTCGCATACTGTATGAGAGTCACCGGTAAACGAAGCAAGTTCACAGATAGGACTTCATACTGACGCAAGTGAAAATCAGATTTGCCTTTGCGTACACCGTACACAGAGCTGAATGGTTCTCTGCATTTACCTACAGGCTCTATTATTGGCCAGCCATGTGCAGACACCAGACCATGAACTGCTATTGTAACAACCATGTGCATAAACGCACAGTTATGGGTATATGTATGTACCTGTCTGTGCGAATGTGTGCGTTCATATGCGCTGAAGAGGCTCGCGCAGTATTTTCTGGGGGTGCGTTGCTGTTCGAGCGCGAATAAATCTCACAACCAGTTTTGTGCCTACATGTACGAAGGATAAGTACCAACAGCAGCGGCAAAGTAAGGAACACGAATACGGTGCTAGGGACAAAGTAACAGCACTCAGACGGGGATGTGGGACCGCGAGCCATAGCAACCGCTGCCGTGGTAGCTGAATATCTCGGTAGCTCGCTAACCCTCACCCCATGCGTTGCGACGGAGCAAAGCGCGAGCGCCGGCTAGCATCTCTTATTGTGATTTATATCAACTTTTATCTCGCACAAGCACTTGCTGCTGGCCACGCTGCTAGCAGCTATAGCCAAGCAGTTCGGCCAATAAAAGTTGCAGCTGAACTGGCGTCAGCTCGCCTTTGCTCGTTACTGAACACTGTCAACGGCGAGTACGTTGGATTTCACCAAGTCGTTTGGCAGGACCTGTTATTGGCATCGGGCTGCCACGCTGCCACTTACGTACTTTTAGTCCATGTTATCTTGGGTCGAACCTACAAGATGTGTGCAGAAATGAAAGAAAAAGGAGGAACGTACATGAAGACCTGCAAAGACCTGAACGATGACGACGACAACAACGAGCCCAATATCTCCTACGATTTTGCCTACAGTAGGACAGTGCATGTTTTGTGCACAATGTTTTTTTTACAGCAAGTGGCGACCAGACATAGACTAGATAGAAAGCCATAGACGAGCTCTTCATATGGTCTGTGTGGGGCTGACCCCCCTCCCTGGGAAGTCTGCAGAAATCAAGGGCCCTAAATAAGCATGGCGAACGAGACGGGATAGTCTTTACTGCGTTCATCGGCGCGTACGTACGTACATTCATCATGCTGTACGTAACGACACGAACCCGAAAAAAAGGTTCGGACTATGATGAACAATGGGAGTTTCATGCTTTGTTTTCCGTACTTCATTTTATATTCGTGCTTTTGCTAACGACACTAGACGTGCCGAGACCCTTATCGAGCAAATACGGAAACGTTATTTTGATTTAGGTTTTAGCTTCTGTTGAACCAATTAAAGGGTTATCTATGGCACTTTCATCGACAACGTTCTTTTCTAACAGTTATTCATTTATTATATTATATAGTATTATTTTGTTATTAGTAACTAGTAATGTATGACACCCCGCAGGATATTTGTTTCTACCTGGGAAAATCAAAGATGTCTCGTAGTTCCCTACCACAAAGTAGGTAATTAGCCATTGGTTTTAATGATATCATAAAAGTATTCTATACTATGTACTTCATTATGCTCTTGTTATGCCAGAGCCGACTCGGTAAATTGGCTGTGGGGTTTCTGTCTAGACAGCGACGGTACGCAACTTAGATCGTTGACATTATCGTTTAGCGTTACACAAAGGATATCAGATCGTTCCTTAGGAGGCTGAAATCCTTTTGACTCGACGGAATTTTTCATAAAAGTCTCCTCAGTTTAAGTACTTTGCTTGTTGCCTAATATAGAAACCTGTCAACTTTGTCATCGATGCACTCTGTCAGGTCAAAGGTTCGTTTGTTGTACAGCGTGCAGTTACAATCTTACCATGACTATTGAGCCGTTATCATCAAGATCTATGTCGGAAATATTGTGAAGTATGAAACTTATCGACGTTAAGAAGATCCTATCTGGCAATACTTAACGTAATCATTCTATGTCATTTAGCGTCACATCAGACAGTTCCTCGTTAGACAGAGTTCGCTCGTGTCTTAAGAGGATACTGTCTGGTTGCTATGTGCTTTTCGCTATTCTAACGCGTGCAGTAACTTAGAAATCGTCTACGCTCAAGAAGTGAATGTTTGATTTTTTTTTTTCTTAAACATTTTAAAATTATATTTTAGCTCAGACCCCTTTAACATAAAGCATTTCCGTCAACTGTTTCTTTACCAGCTGGAGACTGAAATTTATCTAATAGCCTTTTGCATATTATATATAATGACTAGGGTATGTTTAGAAACCAAATAATGGCGCTAGACCTACTTTTACAAAGTAGGTATGGGAATAACGTTGTACTGTCTCCAATGCAGTGAAATTTTGTAAACTATATGAGAAATAACATTGGAAAGGTATGCACGCCAAAGTGACAACTTTTGCGTTATCGTCTGGACACCTAACTTGAGGTATATTGTTTTCTTCTAGCGGTTACCCGTGAAAGGCGTTGCTTCGCAATACATTTCACATTTTACCGCATAGACCTCAACTGATCAGAATGAAGTTGAACGATTTGGACCGGCATGGAGCTTCACAGAAGAAAATTATTTACTGCACGATTGAGTCTGCTGTTGGCCTCGTTTTATAATATTTATTTTATATTCGTCTTGATTTATCTCTATCATGACAAAAATGATTTTTATCTAAGATTATTTTTACACTTACAACTATGAATAAAGATGCGTTTTCTCCAGTACCTTATGATCATGATAGTCATCAGAGAATTTCACAAGGGGAGCTCTTGTTTACGCAATTGATGCAACACATAATTTCGTTTACCTCGGTACAAAGCTTCCTCGTTTATCGCACCTGCCATATTATATATAGATGAGGTCCGTATTAATAGCACCATAAAGTGTAGACATATTTTTTTTTTTTTTTTTTTACTAAACTTACAAAAAATTTGAAAACTGAGAGACGAACACCGATTAGTGCAGTGAAGCACAAAAGTGGTTACAGAAAAAGCTTCCTATCGAACTAGATATTAATGAATCAATGAAATTGTAGTAAAAAATTGCGCAAAAATGAATAGACTTGTCTAGGTCGTACGTGTGAATATAACTAAGCAGAAATGGTCATATCGAAATTTCATGTCAGATGTTATTACAAATTATCCATTATTTTTCTTTAAAGTATATTTGGGATTATGAGAATAGGGAAAAAAATCAAATTTCCGCTTTTCTATCCCTGTAATTAGCACCGAGTTAAAACTTCGAGATTAACAGATATCCACATAAACACGCACGCGCAGGCTTTTAAAGGCAACAAAAATAGTATCCCGGAAAGTCCTATTAAATGAAAAAGCTGAAACCCTACAAGAAGATTATTTTTAGCACGCTAAAGTGTCAAAAATAGCCACCTCAAAGATGTAAGCAAATAAGTTCGCAATTTAAAGTGACGCAAATTATCGGGTTGATTTAAATGAGACATCTTGCCGGCATCTTTGAGTCCCAAATGCGAAAAGCTATACATGTAACATTTTGAAACTAAAATGGACAATTTTCCACAGAACGTATGTATCGTAAACGCATATTTATTAATTCCGATTGACGTTAAACCTCGAAGCCATCATACTTCAGTTTATAAGCGTTCATCGTAATTTCGCTTTATTGACCACTATGACTGCAGAGGGGCATCACAGAAAACAAGTTAGTACGTTGTGATCTGAACTATACCTTAAACGATAAAGTCCATTTGCGCATTGAATGCCAAAAAGTGCATGGGAAAAGCTAATAAAGTGGTGGTTCTACACATTGAAGACGTAAAGAGAACGTTGGATATTCAAATAAATCAACATTAAGTTCTACTAGAATGCGTGTCAACTTTCTTGCAGTTAGCAAAAAATATATTGTTTTTTTTTTATCATAATAACAGTAATATGCAGGCACGTTCGTGTATACAATGCATTCTCTAACGGGTGCATACACTGCCCATTTTCAGGGCTGTAACAGGCCAAGCTTGACAGGCAATTGGAGATCTATATCTTGGGCGCGTCGTGGATCCAACCTAATATACACTTGATAATATGTGAATAGTGTTGTTATTATTATTCAAAATAAAACATTCTTAGCTGTTTATACATACCCTACAAATTTGAACCAGAGCTCTTTTCTAAAAATTCAATATAATACTCACACTGCGGATAGTATATCGCATGGTACCGATCTTGAGGATTGTCCTTACCTAACGATATTTACATATCCAATTCTATATATATATATATATATATATATTAGGGTGAACAAACACAAGCAAAAACGTTATCGTCTCGCTTAAGGAACTTAGCTATTTCTGCTATTGTAGCTAATATAGCTTATTATATATTCGATACTTGATGATGATGAGTTAATGAAGAACCCGACGTTAGCCACATGGCGTAAACGTATTAAAATGGTATTATAATGCTGACTTAACGCATGCTCTGAGCCTCCCACTGAAGGTTTCGTTGTTTATCATACATTTGTATAGCTTTGATGAACAATTTAACTCAAATGTGTGGGCAAAAAATGGAGAGTTACCTTGAATATTGGTATAAACGTGCTAGATGTTCACCTCTGCTTCTGCTCTAGTTTAAAGAAGTAAGTATTTTATGAATAACTTTGCCGTGATGCCCTGACAACGTCCCATACGTATTTATATTTCTATCTCGCACGCCCGGTCACAGGCCGATTGGTCTAACTAGAAATTTGCAGTATACCAAGGACATAATTATCCCTATACTAATAAATACGTTAGCATACGAAGTGCTAGCAGGATCAGCCTGATTTTCGTAAATAACTGTTCAAACATGTTGGACAAGAAAAATATAGCTGAGCTAAACGGCTAAAACTGTATTGCATGCGGGAAAAACCTGCCTAACTGACTGTTTTGTTGAATATATAGCTGACTATATTGTATAGGTTCCAATCTGGACACAGCTCGTCTGAGTCAATGGGAACTCCAATCGCAGGGACCCCATCCCGCTGATCGGGGTTTTTCACCTGGGGGGGGGGGGGGGAACTCTCACCTGCCAGTCCTTAGTATTATTAAAAGAATATCGGTTCGGAGTGATCTATAAAGGGGAACTAACGACTAGTGGGTGGCGGTCCCGATGGACCCAAGAGCAATAGTTAGAGCTGATTTCATGCTCGGCTTCCATGAAATAGGCTTCGCTTTGGTGTTATCCGATAATACGGCAAGGGTATTAATAAAATCATATAAAAGTGTGAATATATTTCTTTCACACCTGCTTTACTATCAAATGAAAAGCAACTGTTTTTCAATAAATTACTCTCCTTTGCCATCTGTTCATTTCGCTAATATTAATTTTGTACATGTGCAAATGATACAAAAAAAAAAAACTTCGCAAAGTGCAATTGAACGAGCTTCAAAAACATAGCGTTCACTTTACTTTATTTTATTTATATTTATAAATTGCAACTATATTTTTTTCTTCTATCTAACTTTGACGAGAAATAATCCTGCACGATATGACTGCACCGTAAACTTAAATTGGGCCGACAACTCGACATGCTTACAAATACCACCTGCTGCTGGATACGTTTCTTACTGAGGGAACTGGACCAAATATGAGCCAAGTATATCCTTACGACTTCTACGACCTTGAAAATATGAGCAAGCGAGGGTTCGAGGCGCAAATGCCTCAATCTTGTGCGCGAATCTACCAGCAACGGATAGCCAATATGAGACTTAAAAGCAACTCGGTGGTCTCCTCCTTCTCTGACATTTGTTGGATCCCTCTGTTTGCTCCAGATGACCTGGTGGAACACTGGCAATTTTGTCTAAAGAAACTCACAAACACATTCAGATATTCGATACATTCAATCAGACACAGATACACAAAAGACCTTGATAAACTAAAGGGGCGAACGGAAACACATAGCTCACACTAAGAATTTTGAAGTTTCTGAAAATAGATCAACCTAGATTCTCTATGGGAGCATAGAAATCAGATAGGTGACTTCAAACGGATTCATTTGTAAACAAAACGAGTGAAAACTGGAAACATAACGAGATTTGCTTTTTGCCAAAAAGATACGTTAGGCTACTCCGTAACGTTACATTTCTTTGATTTAGACGTTGCCTTTTTCGGATTACAAAATTACCAGTAGCGATTTTAAAGGTACATGTGCTTAGTGAAAAACCTGTTAGTATGTTCCGCAAAGCGTCAACCCTTCTACAAATTGGCCATCATTTTGTGCTGTATCAGAGTAACGACGTTGCTTATAAATGCTAGTCGTCCTGAAACAGGAACTCTAAACTAATAACTCATAACAGAAAAGCATAACGCCCAATCCTGGCCTAATATTCTAAATTGTCGCAATTGCTTCTAGCAGTTCGAGTGTGCTACTGTGTGAAAAAAAAATAACTTTCTTAGCGGTTTAACTCCGCAATCCCTGTAAGTTCTTCCACGTTCTCGCCATCTGTCATAGCGCATTGTTTGCTAGTAACTGCCATGCTTCGTACTACCAGGCCTAATGTTACGGTCACATTGAGCTAACTGTTTATGCTATTGCTGCTCTACCTCAACATCTTAACTGCCAAGCTTAAAACCAACAAGGAGCACTTGCAGCCTTCACAGTGGAGCAAGGCCTCCGACAACCAGCCTGCCCTGCATATGATTTCACGAGATCGCCCACGTAAACCCGGAATCGATACTGAGGGTATACAGATAAGGCCGGTCTCACCCTCAAATGTGAAGGATAATTAGTCGCGATCTTAACACATCACCTGATAAGCGTTTGCCCTGTCATTGTCTTACCTTCTGTTTAACTTTAAAACGACAAAGCAGCAATTTGTCGAAGAAAAGTAAATTAGACATACGTGGCTTTATCGTAAATGACTATTTTCTAACTAGCGCCTGTCTAATCATTGAAAGCAAAGGAAGAGGCTCCTCAAGTGGACATGCGACATGTGCACGTATAGTACGAAGTGCCTGACGGACAACGGGACAATGCTATCCGAGCCTTCATACGCATTAAACGATTTGCCGTTGAATTCAGATAGACTTAACTAATGCATGTGTTATATTATGCAGGTATGAGGTGTTGGTATCGCATAATGACACTTAGTGTGAAGACAGGCTTAGATACATCGAGACCTTAAGTAAAACGAGACTGTATGGCTCTATTGATCTTCTGATGTCTTGGATTGGGCCTCCTTTGCATCATTGGACCATGTACTTGGCGCACCCCTTTACGCTATCTTTGGAAGTCACTTAAGCATCGTATCGATGCCATAAGCCTCGTTTCTATAGCTCATAGGCTCTCCTCTAACCCAACCTCCCGGCTACTCTGGGGAGTCGCATCGATTACCGGGCTCTACTACGAGTTCACATCGACACGTTGTCCGTCAGGAACTTTGTACTATACGTACACGTGCTGCACGTCCACGTGAGGAGCTTCGTTCTCTTCTTTCAATAACTAGACAGGCGCTAGCTAGAAGACAGCCATTTACGGCAGAGGTATGCGCGTCTCATCTTTTTTTGACCGATTGCTACTTTGTCGTTTTGAGGTGAAAACATGCATAAGAGTCCGGACAGTGTGGAATCACGGCATGGCGAATATCTGTGTTTTTAACGGATAAAAAGTTTGCTCAATCTAACGACGTTTCAGTAACTTAGTGGTGACGGATTTTAAAGAATCCGTTTGCCAACAACACATTAACATCAAACTGCGAGAACCTCGTTGCTTGAGTAACCAAACCTGCATAAAGCTTCCTCTGACATCGTCATTTATCTAAAGACATGAGAAGGTGCGGTGGTACGCAAAGGATTATGTGCTTGATTTGGTGCCCGCACGCTCGTAGCGCTTGTAAAATAAAGTGACACAAGTTTACATTGCTTTCGGTGAATTTTAAATAAACCTTCTCCAGCGTAGCCTAACATGCCTCTCGATAACCTTAAGCTTAAGAAAAACGTCAATATTAACTGCTAGACTCCTATCATTACTCGAGCAAGAGGTTAGGCCCAAAAGTTCTGCTTAAACAATAAATGAATATTACCAGACCAAGTTTTGACGTCGATGAGGCATTCTAGCTCGAAGAAGCCACTCGGGCCTGAAGGCTTAATCATAGGTTTTACAGTGTTCAAATGCCGCATGCAATCTATTATCGATCATTTATCTGTACAAAATCTGTATTCAATGAGAGCGCTAGTATGTACTTCATGGCAAACAGTGATACTGTTTTGCTTAAAAGAAGCTTAGCCGAAGTCGTCAGGTTGTTACAAACTTATAAATCTTGCAAGATAAGATTGCACGAGTAAAAGCGCTAACTGCTCGTCTTGATGAAGTCCTTGATAAAGAATTAACGACATGTCAAGCGTGTCGTTTGAAACGATATTTGACGATCTTAAATGGAGCGGTTTTGTATTGTACAATTAGATCGCAGCCGACGGTTCCTATGTTTCATCTATCTGTCGAACTAACGTCGGGGTGCTCAAGAACATATCTGTGCTCACTTTCGTTCCTCGACTGGTTGCTTATTTATATATGCCGCGATAAGGTATTTTTCTAAATAATAAATGATAAATTTAAATGTGATTTTTTTGGTTTTTCGAGTACAGATTAAAAGCAGTCAACAGACTAAAATCTATTAACATCAACTTAAACTTCAAGGGCTTCACTTTAGACATGATGTAATGGATAAGAGCCAGTATTTGCTAAATTAGTGTTACGGCTTTGTTGGATACATTGATGTTCAATGAAATAAATAAAGCATATTGTTACTTCAACGTCTATCCCTGAGGAAATGTCAAATCTACAAACACTTGCGTCTAAACAACGGCATAATCTATTTTGAAATTGATTTGCTATATTTTAAGAGATACGATAATTATAATTGCACATAATACCTGCTTAAGCAGATCTCTCACTATTCTATGGCAATTATAAATAAAATCAGTAGAGAAGTTTGATTTGGCTATCGACAACTAGCAGGGAAGTCCTAGAACCAAATAAGACAAATAGATGCCTTGTGGCGTATCCTGTTATGTATAGACATCGTAGAGTCTTCCCGTAATTCTACCGTCTCATTCACAGTCGTCATCAGCGCTAAAACAGTCAAATGCTATCGGGAACTCTAATAACAACAAACGGTGTATAAGACTGCCACCCAGAAGCGCATACCATTACCAGAGAGAATGAACGCTATGCCCGCTGCTAGTACTGGCGAATGCGTTCGCCAGGAACAATTTTTTATGTAGGATCGTCGTCTTCGTTCTGCAGTGACATCGCCACTACCGCTATCGTCTAGTGCCATCGCGGTGTATCGGTTCTAATATAGCTGATTCTAGATGATCACGTCAGGGCGATCTCAATATGGATAGTGTTAGATCCATTGCCAGCAACCGCCCTTGAGACGGCTATCGACCTTCAGCTCTTTCATGTCTCGCTTGTTTGTTCTACTTTTCTTATTGGCGTCCCTAATATACCTCTTCCTTTCGTCTCGAAACGTCCTATGTTCCTCTATTTTGGTTTCGCATGCATTTTTCTGTTGGAAGCCTCATAAACTTTAGCCTCATGATCACCCTCTTCAGAAACCTTACTATATTTGTTTTTTTTTTAGTTCTTACTCCGATCGAAGCGGCGAAGTCGATGGATGTGCTTCTGCTTCTTTTTTTAGCTTACTCGCCGAACTGCCTCAAGCCAAGCGGGTGATATCCCTGTCTTGACTATGTTTCCTATCTCATTTCTCAGCCCAGCAGTCTACGCTCGTTCTTTACTTTGCTCATCTTTGTTTTGTAGCTAGTCTTCCTTACTTATCTTTTTCATTTATTTCATAAAGACTATTCGGCTAGCCATCATCCATCAGCAATCTATATTGGAACGCTCAGAAGTCACTTTTTGGGCATCGAACGTCTCATCGAACTGCAATAGCGATACAGAGGATTCCTTAGCGATCAACATGCCCACCATGACCCCGCTAAGACATGTTTCCCCATCAACAATTACGCAGTTTCGTTAAAAGGAAGTTCCCGTCTGATCTAAATTTCGTCTGTTGTTTCTTTCAGTCCTATAGTGCGACAGCCATTGAAAAGCCAGAGCATAAATCTCAAGTGCACCCCAAGGCGCGCTTCAGCGGGTCTCCTCTTGATTTGAATGCTAGGCATGTAGCTTTGTGCAGCGTTTCCGCATCCTACACATATCAGCCATGTAAATATAACCAGATCTCCGGCTGGAGGACGATGTGGCGGAACCAGAAGCGTGTTCACATACATTTGAAATGCAGAGGTCGCTTTTGTTTTATCACAGTGAATGAACACGAAATTGCATGTCTGGCACAGGACAAGCAATGGTGCCAACGGTCTTACGATCCAAGTGGTGCTAGAAATGCGGGGCTGTGACTAGCATTTAGCGTGCCCGATGACGTTGGTGTAGCAACTTAAGGCCCGAGATGAGCAATACTGATAGTAGTGTTGGTAGTAGCAGTTAGGCGAAGTGAGCTAGTGAGCCAATGGACGTCACGCTTCCTGTTACGGTACCGTGCACTATCCCTTTCTTTTTCTCCCTCCCTGAGCCTCTAACCCTTTTTCTTTGTAATACGTTGTAGTACGAAGCTGGGCAAAATTCGAGCAACATGGGCACTCGATTGCCACGGCTGCTGCCGCCGCTGAGAGCGCCACTAGAAGGTCGTTGAAGTGAATGGCTTTTCAGACGGTCGAATCATCCTTACTTCAGTTTGCCACCAGTCAGCCAAACCATGCCTGCGCCGCTCTGGTCACTTTCTGTCGGTCGCTCATTTTATCGTCTTGGTGTTACCGATACCCTTTTTTCGAGCACAACAGTTCTCGTCTCTCTTCTGCCTTAGTTCTACGCTGTTTTCATGGTAGTATATATTACAGCGTTTCTCTGTTGTTTGGTTAGCGTTTGTGATCGTTCGTTTGACTGCTGGGGTAACAGCTACCGTCCGACCGAGCTGGCTACTCTAATGGGCAAGGCCGTTCTATGCTCGCTGGTCAACTGGATAGCCCTTCTCCCCGCTAGCTGCTAGCGCTTATTCTCCTACTAGTATTCGGCTTATGTTCGGCAGACGGCTATCGCTGCCTTCCATCCCATTCTGATCCTATTCGAATCACCCCAGCGGTCGCTGCTGACGCCGCCCGTAGAACCTCGATGAGTCCGTCTCCGACCGTTCTTTCTGGTCTCTGATCTATCCAACCAATTCGGCCCCCGTTTTCGGCAGCACTGACATGATTGCCACAGGGGTGAAAGTCTGAAGGCTGCGGAAGTCTGTGCGGTGAGTTAAAGCGTATCTAGGATAGAGACTACATGCTAGTGCATTCGAGCGGCTGCGCTACGAACCTTCAACTATTCGACAGACCAGTTTCTAGAAGACTATTATTGCCAAATGGCCACTAGACTTCGATTTGGGCCTGCGCGCGCTCCGACGCCGTCGGAGAATAGCATTACGCACGAGGGCTACGGGCGAGTGAGTTGATGTGGAAAAGCAGGAAAGTCTCCCACTGCTCAAGCGCCAACAATCGGGCATCGGCGACGGTCAATAGAGTACGTTAGAACAGGGTAAAAGGGATCGAAAAGTATACGGCAGTAATCTTGCTAAACACTTGCAGCGCATTGAATATACGATTTCATTTAAATACTATATTTCAATCAAGGCAAATTTTACCTAGAAGTGGGTGTGCAATTGCGTCAGCTCGTCTAGTATTCCACCGTGCAATACGCAATATCTGAGGCATCTGTTGTCATCTCGAATCGAACACGAGTACTCCGTTCTTTCTTCCTCCGAAAAAACAGAGTTTTTCATAAACTTAATTTATTATTTATCAACTCGAAAGGTCTACGAAAATCTATTATAGCGCAACTGTCTGAAAATACAAAAGGTTGCCGGTTTCAAACTTGCTAATCGTCTGTATTACGAAGTGCCAGCGAGAATTGTATGGGTAGTTCGCTTCAAGCGAACGCGGACTTGACGATCGGCGGCAGGAACTCTTCACACCGAATTTTACAAGCGACTGTGATTAGAAAGCAACGATCTAACACACAATTCATCCGACCACGAATACTATTACGCTCTCAAGAATTGAGCTGCTCGCTCTTGCTTAAAAATCGGTTGCTATCAATTGTCGACATGAGCGAGTTATTGTTATAGGCGTAGTTCACGTTAGATCCTGGCCAGGACAGTTTGATCGAATACCAGGAACCGTTCCTGCATACGAAATCAGTAGTTGCGGACACTAGCCATGACTGGATGTTTGACATAATTTCGAAAAACAAGGTACACTTGTTCCGGAGGGACCACACAAGGACCGCAAATGCAGTTAACAATTTCAACTCCTTAATTGAAACAATGATTTATGCTTGTTTTTTTTTTCGAAATAATGCGCACAGCTTATTTAGCTATGTACCGCAAATATTTCGCTAAATATATTATTCAAATTTATCGTTTCTCAAATTAAAGATTTAATAGAAGCTTACTTTTAGTAATTTAATTTTTAAATAATTTAAATTAATTTCGCCAGAACGTTTCCACTTACCTGTGCAAACTCATCGTAACTTATACACAACTTATATAATAAAAGAATTTAGAACATTTCATAGAAATGATTTTGACTCAAGTGAATATCAGATACAGCTATTTAGCAGGTCAACCAGATGTAGGTAGTTGCTCGTACTCATTTCAACTATATTCAGTTGTTACTCTTTTTAATAGCTTAAATTGTGAAATAATGACAACACTGAAAACATAGCGCTTGTTCGAAACCCAGTACAAACTTTGTGTTGCTGAAGATGAACTTAGGAAACGATTACACAGTATTTCAAACGTCGTCTCAAGCTTTGCTCAAAGGAGCAACAAACTTTAAAGAAATACGACTTCCGCTAATGGTAATTTCTTGCGCATAAGAACAAGTAAAGACGATATCAAAAATAGTAACACTAATGGCAGTAAAAAAGGGCTACAACGATACCGATAAACTATTATACTGACAATATATCCGATCAAAAATTTCCCCAAACCAAACGAATTCTTATCCGCATTGCCACCAGCCTGGACCCATATGTTTTTTTTTTTCGAGCTGCATTTTCCTTTCATCTCAAACACCATTAGTCATTCGCTTACGCCGTGCTGGACCGTATTGGAATTCCCAATGTCTCCGTGGTACGGCGTGACATATGCAAAATACGTCGTGCACGAGCTCGCTTACTGATGCACGATTATCCCACAGAAAAGGAAGGCCCAATTCGTGTCTTCATGCGGAAACGAAGGAAGAACAGTCATACCCACCACGTCGACAAAACCAAACAAGCAAACTCACGTTTCCAGGGTCTTATTAGAAGACCTATTCACATGTATAGAAGATATCAGTTATGAACCCTTTTCTAAATGGCTGCAAATATGGTAGAGAAAGAAGAGGAGGAGATTTGGGGCAACGAGTTGTGGGGCCAGGACTTTTTTAAATTTTAAACAATTTTAAAATCAACGATTGTTAGAAGCTTCAGCTGCTCAGTCGTCTCCCGTCAGAGAAAAACCTTGTTTTTCCTTTTGTTGGGTTCGTTACACATGCTATTAACAAGAAAGCTGAACTAACCGAATACTTGTATCTAGTAGTGGTTTACTGCCAAACTGAAGTCACTGCAGTACAAACCTTACCACCAATAATATAACAACAGATATATGTGTATGCTTCTAATATATGGCGGCTAGCTATTCAAAGAGGTAAACATTAAAATATATGATAGTGCGGTATTGAAATCAACTGATACAATATCGTCCACAAAATGTAATATTCATTGGTTTTTTATTTATTATATATAATATCTCTGCTTCAGAATGAAGTACCACAACTTACATATATATATATATATATATATCAGATAGATTTCGTGCACGTTAAGTTTGCCTTCATCTTTGCTTCCTTATTGATGAACAAATTCGTAGTCCCTATTACCTCTGCGATTCGAATCTCCGCGTTCCAACTTCCATGCACGTGCATTTCGACTGAATTTATTTGTTTTATTTTACAGCAGCGATGACTGTTTCGCCCTTTTGCTGATACGTAACCCTATCGACGCTCGCTTCGAAACGGTGGGCAATAGAAGGCAGCCAATAGTGGTGTATAGGTGTAACTGCTCCATAGTTCCCGTTCCTGACTCTAGTGAGTCAGGAGCTTTAATTAGATACTAATAAAGAGCGATTCCATTTCGATCTTTCAAGTTAAATGAATAACTGGATGATTTCAAAGTAATTACTACTTATGATCTTGTGCGATTTATTATGTCACTCGAAAAAGCAGCCCACAGGCGTTATTCTAGATAAGCCGTAGTGGTCAATTAGTATTTCTGATCTACACTCTCAAGGGCACATATCGTTATCTTTTTTGTATCAAATCAAGAATCTGCTCGTCGTTTTGCGTGGTTGCGACCCGCTTTCTATGGCACTCTTTTGGATATCAGCGCACGTCCAAACCAAGGGAGAAGTCTCAAAAGAGAGGTACTTAAATTTAGTGACATAAGACAACTAGCCATCATTTATAGAAAATACTAAAAAAAAACTATTACCTACTTCGGTTACCATCTGCAACCGAGACGGCTCACCTTGTCGGTTTATCATATGTGCCCTAATTCTGCCTCATCTGGCCACCGTCGAAAGTATATCCTGCACACATACATAGATTGAAAGTATTGAATACTACTGATACCCTGCAGCAATTCAATATCAGGATCGACATATATCCCTATACTGTATACTTTTAACGCATTGTCATTGAACATTTATTACTAATTAATATCATTGCTATAAAGCGTCTAAGTGTACGTATAGCATTATAAACGGTTCTATGTTAAAGTCCTTACGACTATTAAGAAGCACGTAGGTTTTCGCCGAAGGACTCATGCGTCCGCGCTAAATTGAACGTTGGCCATATTTATGCGTATCAATTGATCTCATATAGGCAATAGGAATAGACTAATCGTAGATACGTATGTTAAACTCCCGATACCATACATATAAGCATCGAATCGTTTTATACTTATACTTGGAGCGTTCGATTCAGATAACTGTTTCAACTATCAAAACAGTTAGTACGCCCGTAATGATCAACATTCAGCAGTTCGGGCACGGTAAAACACGGGAATAACAACAAACGAATAACTGCGCTCTGTGTACAAACACTGCATTGGTAACAGGCAAAGTTCCACGCTTCGAGATCATCAAATAGTGGGGTGTCCAAGGTTTAGGGTCATGTCTTTTAGGTGGAGCCTAGCTCTGCGCGTTGTGGAATAGAACAGATATCCGACATCACTCAGAGACACTGTCTGTGATGCCAACAAGGCTATGGAACTAGGCAGAAGAGATTTTAGTACGTGTTCATCTGATAGAGAGTATACGAACAGATATTAAGAGACTTCAATTGTAATTGTTCTTCACGCGGAGTGATGAACACATATTGCTGTGAATATTCGACAGGAAGAATAAACACCACTTGTGAGAGGTACTTGTTAGTACTCAATGATGGACCTCGAGGGAATTTTTTTTGTTACAGTTTTGTGCCTTTCCTATTTGCTCATACATACGACACCGAGTTGACCTTGCTCTGTTTATATTAATCGAGTACAGTCTACTGCATTTGCATTTTAATTCCATTTTTACTTGATAGATATACGTTATGCGATAAGAACGTTTACTACGACGAACGTAAGATACGATGGACTACGACGGTGGCCAAAATGAGCTTTGGACTTCCTTAATGTAGAAGCAAAATTATCTAGAAAAAAAGCAGGTTTATGTGAGGACGAATTGTCGCGATCGACCAACGATTTACCATAATTTCACTAAAATTTACACCCACGGGACGGAAACGGACTGTACGACGCACTAAAGGCTCTGCGCGAGGAAACATGCCACTCTGAAAGCAGTTAATCGTTGAAACCTCATCTAACTTATCTACGATTTTGCATTACTTGAACTTTACACAATAATATTATTGTAGAATGTCTACGTAGCTGCTGTTTGTACCTTCTACATGAAATACACTCTATAAATCTAATACAGCCTGCGATTGTCACTATTGAAATAAGCACATATTAGATGTTTTCGTGATTTATGTTTATTTACACGATTTTTATTTATTATTATAAATAATTTCTACTTAATTCTTCAGCCTTCCTGTTTTGTCTGTTGCATGACTTTTAACATATACCCTCAGCTGAGAATGGACTGGGAACAATGAGTCGTTTTGTCTTATTTTTATTATCACCATTATGATAATTGTCATCCACTTCCTTAATATCATTATTTATGTTGTGTTTGTTACTATTCTTGCTGATGTCGTATTCGGTGTTTTACCAACCGCCTAATAAAAATAAAACATTATCGAGACTATGTGTCGTCTGCTCTTACGGCGGAATAACGGCGACCTCTCTCTCAGAGCAGTACGACTTCGAGCTCAGGCAGCTGGTAAGGCAAGAATTATTCTTATTATTCATATTATCAATACAAAACAGAAACGACTAACATCGTGCAAAGTCATTTACACCTGCGCTCCGGCTTGGATTGTATCGCCTACGCTATCACGACGATAACTCTTGCAATTTTTTTCCTATACACATGTTTTCCGTTGACACGCTCTCTCATTATTAGCGCACAGTTATTTAGTGATGTTTTTTTTCTCTCTCTCTCTCGCTCTCTCTCTCTCTCGCTCTCGCTCTCTCTCTCTCTCTCTCTCTCTCTCTACTGTGTATGTTTGATAGGCGCAGACTTTTCCGGTAGCCCCTAGTTGTCTCGTCTCGTCTCTTCGACTGCGATGCGCTTAGGCGCAGCCCGCATATCAGGCAGCTGTCGTCATTGGTAGTCGCAGATCAGAGAATTAGTAAATTTCCTTGGGCTAGTTTGTAAAATTCAGGTTTTTTACTTGCTAGAAAATTTATTGTTCAACGGTCTTCCCCACAGCAGCCCCCACGACATCGTATTGGTACACTTATCCCTCTTTAACATGTTTACCTTATTACTATGTTCAATTAGGGGTCTTATTGAAGCATTCTCACTTAGACAGGCTTGACAAATGATTACTGTCTCACTTTCACTATCGTTTTGTTATTTTTTTTCGAATGCCAATAGGGGGAAGATAAGTTCCATGTTGCCTACCTTAAATTCGCCATTTATTATTATTATTATTACTAGTATCTGGATAGTTTGTGTTTTTGTTTAGGTAGTCATTATTGGTATCTTTATTATAATTTCCCATTAGATCTGAAACGTTTCTATCGGAACCCTTCCATCTCGTGTTTCTACTTCAAGTGCTGATGCTTTCACGCTTCGGTTGGCCTATATTACGGCCTGTTCTGTTTTGATGCACTTGTCGACGAACTTCGTATCTACACAAATAAAAAAAAAAAATGTAATCTATGTCCGCCTGCTACTACGACGCTTTAGCAGTGACGCTTTCTGTTTTTTATTGTTCAAATATACAGTTTACAGCTCCAGCTGTCGGCCGACCAGATCTCGGTCCGACCAGTTCGTCAGTTTGGTCAAGCCAGACTCGATTTTTTTTTCTGATTTGCCTGGCGCGTCTAATTGGCCACTGTCAACGGAGCGCATCATAAAAGGAAACGAACCTGAGCAGCGACAGTGAGTGATATTAACAGCGACTGTCGTGGCCGCTACTGCTTACCTGCCGGCAGACCAGTTAACTGAACCATCGCTGAGATCTCTGATTCTGTCTAGCAAATTTTTCGACCATCCAGTATTTCTTTTTGTTTCTCGCGAGACAAAAACACCAACGTGATCTGTATGCACCTTGTTACTATTCCCTTTTCATTGCGTGTTCATTGTCTTCGTCCATTACATCGTACATGCAGTTCTCTGTACGTACATGCCATCTACTGTTGTTACTTTGTCGCCATCTTAATAACGTCTGAGAATAATCGTTTCGTTTTAGCCTTCCTATCATTATTTTTCGTGTCGTGCTATATAACTACTATGCGTTTTTCTGCACTCCGCCCTCTTTGTGCACATACATACACAATTCAATGACATATTACTTCAGTCAGGGTAATTATCAATATGAACATATCATCAACATGGGCATCATCATCATCATCATGTTCTTTCATAAGCAGTATCAGCCATCGATATCAATGAAATCGTCTTTTCTAGCACCACCGAAGTTACTAATGCGACACACGTGCCACGAGCTTAAACATTCTTCTACGGAGAAAGAAAACTATTCACACCCCATTAGTTTGCTATGTATACTGTATCTAACTTACGTTAAACAGTCATCATCATGTGATGGAATAGGACGCCCAAGATCAAAACGAGTTAGTTCGGGGCATTTAGACCGCCAAATAGACAAATCTTTAGTAACCTGGAGAGAAAAATATGATTGTGCATCAGCTCGAAAGTGTGACAAGTTCTAGTCGGCCAGATCACCCAGTCTTTTGCATGTTAGCTGTCCACGGACTTGAAGCTCAATAGCACGCTTAATTCCATGTAACTCTTCCTGTATGTGTGTGTATAGATGGACCGGATTTTTGTCTTTTGACCTCGGGCGTCGAGCGTTAGTCCCGAGCCGTTTCCCGATCACGAGGTTGAGTTCGCCCGTCACTTTATCTTGTAAGAAAACTGGGCCTCAATGGCCCACCACCGTTCAACCGGCGACAAGATCTGATTGGAGAATGGCTCTGAGCAGTTCAGCCGTCACAGTTGAAAGCCGTCGAGAAAGATCACGCCACGCCCGTCCAGCCTGCGACCGTAATCGACAGGCTGTGGTCGGATATTTAATCAGTATTCTAATCAGACACAGCCCATTATGTCGACTAATACAGGTTGGAATTGAAATATTGTTATCTAGAACGCTGTTGAATTGGCTATAAAGGAAAACTGCATTACGTATATGCCTGCGTCTCCATTTTGCATGTATAACTAAACGAGAACTAGCGTAAAGAAATAATAGCCCGAACCTTTTTGGTAGAACCGGTCCTTCTTGGCAAGCTAACGATTTTCTTGTACAGACTGAGAGCAGCGCTTAAAATTAATGTAGCGTGACTTTTCGTCGCGGATTGTTCATAACGATCCGAACACCTGAAGGTTCCGAAACATGAGTGACAGAGGCTCTAACTGATTTTGAAAGCTTGAATTTTAATTACAAGCTTTTTAGGTCATCGAGTTGGGGGAACAGTGCACGAAGAGTTGACTTCTGCTATAGTTATAGTAGTAGTGATGCAGTGCAGGGCAGAACTCAGAGTTTATGCGCTCGGCTCCGCACAAGCGCAGCCATTCTCGATCTTCGCCTCCGTTTGCTATTAGGGTCGAACTGGGGTTTTTTTTTTTAAAAAAGAGTAACAAGGGGTTAGTGGTTCACCTCATATTCACACCCTTCGATTCCAGCTTCTTCAAGTGAATGGGCGATTGTCGCAATGACAGCCTAACCCCTCGACTGTACCGGATTCCAGTATAGCTTATTCAATCGACTTGTTGGCAAAGGCGGACAGAAACGGCAGGGCAGAAAGGATAAGGCGAACGCAAAGGTCCTAAGTAAAACGAAGTTAAGTTCGGAGCAGACGCGGCCCAACATCGAATTGTCGCGGCTGGTTGAACTAATGGCAAGATGGCGTAATATATCGCGGTCCACTGCATCGTCGACTTACAGGAAACATCGAAATTGCTACAGCCGCCGCAAGATTTGGCAAACTCGGCGTCAACCGAAGGTCGGTTTAGTTCGGTGCGGCCACTGAATATCTGGGCAGCAGGACCTCTCGCGGGATTTTCCGACCCTGCTACTAAGCTTTTGTGCTGCTCGACGAGAGGGCTCGCGCTCCCATTTACGTGCAACTCATAGGTTTCGTACAACTGATGCAAAAAAGATGATTATACCAGCATATTTACCAAGTTATTAGGCGCTCGGGCGCTGGTGGCCAACTGAAAAGACTACTTGTGCGGCAACAGCAGTGGTCTGGCCTATTATGCATCGGCCTTGCAATCGATTTCAGTCAACTAATTGCACTCAAAGGGGGAATTGGTGGTTATTGTTGTGGTTGTATTGGTTATATATATATATATATATATATATATATATATATATATATATATATATATACACACACAACAGGTTGCCTGTGTTTATCTCCAGGCGTTATTATCAGCACTTTTATCCTTGTTAGAGAGAAAATGGAACGCTCTCAAGTTGTACATGACGAAATCTGATGTGTTATTCATCTCGCTCTATTTTATTTGTCAGCATTCCGCTGGGATCCATGCCGGCTCTGTTGTGTGTTATTTTAGGGTGACCATTGCACGATTGAGCATCCGTTATATCTAATAAGTGAATTAGATACCGTAAAGCAAAGTAACAAAGAATCATGTATGGCAAGAAAACGAAGTCACTTCGCCTGATTTGAACTATAATGTATAGTTATTTTGATGGGAAACATTTTAATAACAGTAATTAATAAGACACACACTGTTGTATATACAAAGTAAGCGAATAAAGTTCTCTTTTCTTCAAAACTACGTTTCACAAAATAGTAGAAAATGACAGGAGAGTCGGTAACAAACGCGTGATACATCTTCTCATTTTGTTTAAACCTATTCCTATGAATTGATTACTTATGACTGCGTGTGCTTCTTTTTACCAAACAAGACTTGCTTGGTTTGGGCGTTCTCTCGAAACTCATTATATCGGTATTCGTTTTCAGCCAACAGTGATTGAAGTCCATTAAATCCATTAGGCATACAATGGCGGCCGCAATTTCTATCGGGATCCGGCATCGGCTCCCTTCACGTGTTTGGCTTCCCTATGCTTCTAATGCTCCGTATATACAGAACTGTCAATGGTGCAGATTGGACTAAAACGCTTTGAAGGGTCTATCTGGCCCTGCTGACAAAATGGCCGCTTGGGGTCGGTTGACAGTGCCCCGAAATTAAGACTTGAAAGAGAAAATGTGCACCACATTTTCGCCAGGTAGATCATTTTCGGAGAAGCATTCATCAAAGCGGAATGCGGGCGGACAAAAAATTTTATAAGTAGCTTTTTTTTCTTTCAGTATATACAGTAGCCTCATTTCCCCAACAGTAGTTGGCTCGTCGACCATCCCGAATTCCCTGATGATCGCAAACGGTCAAAAAGAGGACGGCTAGTACAAAGGTTGAACGAGCGCTGAGCTGTTAGAGGGCACAGCGCGTACGCTTATCATTAAAGCTTCGGCGAAAGGCCGGGTCCACGATTATCTACGTTTGATACAAGCAAATTCCTTGAGCTCCTGTTAGTTTTCAGGCTGGCGGCACGACCCCATCTTTGACGCATGGATAAAGCATACATGTTGGTAAAAGGGAACGATAACGGATTGCACAATAGGCTTAACAGATAATCGGTGGAAAGTATGCTTGAGAAATAAAGATGATTACGAGGCAGAAGTGGACGTGCCCAAAGGGCGAATTAGATAATATCGATGAATTAGGCAGCTGAAAGTGGTCGATTGTGGAACCCACAAGTTGGTCGTTGGGAAACAAGTCAGTAGAGGGAAAACACGCTTTATCGTCATCTAAGTTAGCTATGACGGTTTCATTGCTGTTCATAGAATATTGATGAGCTGTTGCGCTCAATAAGTTTGGCACCATCCAATCAAGCAGGTGAAATCGATGAAGAGCACAAAAGCGAACCAAGGGGGGATGTTATAGAAATGGGTTATGTAGCTGATTATGAAATAAGGGTAATTTTTGCATGAAGCTTGCTATTTGGAACGAGGTAAGGTGAAGATGTGGGCCAAGGCGGTCAAATCGCTGAGGATGTTGGTGGAAGATGCCGTCAGTGTGAATAACACACCGGCGAGCTTCAACCTCATATCATACTACCCTTCCTTTTTTCACTGTTCCTTTTCCGTCCAACCAGTGGAAGCTATTGCTGTCCGATGGAACACCTCATCGTCATCTTCGTCTCTCTCTCCCTCTCTCTCTCTCTCTCTCTCTCTATATATATATATATATATACATACATGTATATATATATCCTGCTGTTTCTCTTATTCTTTCATTTTATTTTTCTTTGCCTTTTGCGGTTGTCTGCTAAACTCACCTTATCTGCGCTTCATCGTAAACTACCATCATCATCATCATTATTATCATTGGGATCATTATTGTCAGCCTATTTTAAGACTCAATTTCTCGTTTCCTTATTTTAATCTGCTTCTCGTATTCATATACTATATAATAGCTTTGTTTTTGTATATATATATATATATATATGTGTTTATTTATATATGTACAAAATCTACAACATGTATATCACCCATTACGAAGAAGCATTTGTAATTAGTGTCCTCCTTCCATTTATCAGTTATCAATCATTTAATAAATACCAGTATTCACCGTACCTCCAGGCGACCCTTGTAACGATCACCTTGCTTCCTTAGTAACTATTCTTCCAAGCTTTTCTTATCATTTTTTCCGATTTATGTGCTTAATAATCATCACCTTATCCATTTTCTTTGCTACCTGTGAAATCACTATTATAATTCATATCAGCATAATAATACTCTTCGTAATTATAGTAAGCAGTTTGTCGTATTCAGTGTATCTGTCTTTATCATCGTTTAGTGGTAATCGCCCATTATGCTGTTTCAACATACTTTTCGTATATCTACAAATTTCGCCAAGTTCAAATAGTAAAAATAATGTTACATATCGTTTTTAATATTATCATTGTAATTAAACTCTCATTTTATTATTACTAGTCCAACTCCATGCCGAATGATCTTAGGACGGTCGCTGATGCGAAAGCATGGACCCTCCCACCCTGCCGTTTATACGACCATAGCTTTTCGTGCAATTACTGTACATTTTCAAAATTCTCTCTCTTTTTTTTTTTGTTCTCTTTCTTTAAGCCAGCGGCATGTCTCTCCGTACTGCCAAAATTTCTGGAACCCATTTTCCCCTGCTATTATCAGCACCAACATTCAGCTTGTGCATTACTGCCTTAGCCTAACGTCCATAATATAGTAGTGCGCTTGACATTTCCGCCCGCCGTTGCTCCACAGTTCGATACGTGCTAAGTTAACAATTGATTAACATTGCCCCTCGATATAATTAGATGTTCTAACCCGCATCAGCCTTTACTGCGTATCCCGTTGAAGTTATCCCCCTTCAAGCAACCGAGCCCCCCCCCCCCAAAAGAAAAACACGCAACATGACTGGCAGTCGGAAATTGCCTTTTTTGCGTCCCACTTGTACACCTTCTTAGTCTTCGACTGCGCATTCTCTCCCTTATCATCGCAACCGGCGACACTATTTTTCATTTAATATAGTAACATTATAATATGAATATTATTTATATATATACTTAAATCTTATCATTATGCTCGTTACCATCACGTCATTATCTGATGTAGTTTTGAGACACTTTTGCTCTAGTAATAATAGAGGCGAGATAGTATTTTCGTCGTTTATGCGGAGTTTTGTGAGACAGCCAGGGTCGAGGAGACGTTACAGTAGGGCTTACGTTGCCCCCTATATCTGCGCTAACCGTGTTTTGTTCTTCTCTGTTTCATCCGCGTTTATTTGTGCTTCTGCTTCGTCTGCTTGGATGTTGTTCTTGTTGTTGTTGCTGTTGTCGTAACTGAGTAAAAGAGGTTATCATCTATAGAGCGTGAGGCTTGTGTCATACAATGTCTGCCTCGTGGTAGGCCTGGTAAAGCGTGGGCGCACAAGACGAGGACGATGCACCTAGAGGGCTTAAGCTTAGATTGAGCCCAAACTGGGCGCCGAGCGTAGGTGAACCGGCTACCCCAACGCCTCCACCGACACCGCCGCCTCCGCCAAGGGTACCCATCGATGTCATACTATTCAAATTGCCAACGGGACCTATAGGGCCCATGGCCATTGAGCCAGACCTCGCTATAGGCCCAAGGCCGTCCGCACGACCTAGCGAAGGCGCCACTACGAGTCCTTCACTAGGTCCCGTTGTGCATCGTGTCGTTAGGCCGTTCAGATTCAGACCCGAGCAAGAATCTGCCCGTGCAACCGATGGCCCGCGTTTATTCGGCCGGCCTCCACAAAGGCGACACAGAACGGGTTACCTGGAACGAAGTTAAATAGGGAGAGGTCAAGAAACATTAAATGGATGAAAGATTTGAACGGCGGGAGTTTTACTTGCAGTAACACTTATGTCATTGTTAATGGCAAAATGCAAGTATGCTATATTTGTGAAATAAAGAGACGGTTGCGCGCAACAATATTTACAGTTTTTTTAAATTCGATTTCTTTTAAATGCTATTGTGCATCGTACCTGTGGCGCTTGACAATCGCGTAGCTAATGAAGAGAAACACCATTATAGTCCAGTTCGAACACCCGACACTTCGTGGACACACCGAACTCAGGCCGGGACTTGCATCGTGCTGCATTGCCGCGGGTTTTTCACCTAAAAACAATTCAAATCGGCAAATACCACACACATTAGTTTCGACGATAATATGGTTCGACGCGAGTACTAATACAGTAGAAAGGATTTCATGCTTACAGCTATAACTTACCTAAAGCACTAACAAGGTAACGGCTATACGGCTTACCCGTTCACAGAGGACACCTAATAACAGGACTTCATTTGTTGATAACATGGTCTAATAGACGTTTTCACCTTGTGATTAGAAATGTTTTTTTTTTATCTGTCCCTTATTTGGCTTAAAATTCGGGGTTCTTGTTTTCTCCATGACTAAAGTTTCTTCCCTGGCGTGGCCTCCGCTGCCACCTTCAGCATTACCATCATCACCAACTGATGCTTCAATATATATATATATTTATCGCACTTTTTGTGAAGACCTTCCTCCTTTTACATTAATCTTAGCAGATCGAAACCCCAACTTGCATCGTTTGAGGTCTTGCTCTTCCTGGCACACAGAGCTGCTGCAAAACAGTTTACCCACGATCCATCCCAAAAACTTAACGAAGAACAGCCAACACAAGAATGTAATGACAATATTATTGTCAGCCATGGTGATAATAGTATTAGTTCTAGTAATGTTAATATAGATGAGAATCGCCGCTGCGCTGGTTGTGACAGCGTCTTTTCAGCTACAATGATAGTGGTGATTCGTCAATTCATGATCTATTTACGAAGACAGCACAAATGTCGAAGCGGAACCAGTAGCGGCACAATTTGCCTACAACGAGGTCTATTTTTGCGCGGAAGCAGCCTCATTCGAGCCCCGCAAAGCCTGAAATATTCGACTCAATAGAAGGAAAAAGTAGAATGGGTGAAAGAGCGCCAACTATGGCACTACCATATAAGAGAATAAGACGCAGGAATAAAGGCAAAGCGCGTTTTCCGTTGACCAAGACTCTGTGCCACCGTAGTGCCTCAACCCTTTTCCCAACTGCCTAACCCCATTTTGTCATGCTTTCGTCGGTCGTTTTCTTCCTTTCTGCCTTGCCCTTCCCTCTTCCTCCTTTCGTTTCCTCCACTCTTAATGGCTGCCTCTTCTCCGGAGTATTTTCTACATTTTCTTTCTTTAGTGGCGGCGCTCAGTCTAGTGGCATTTCCCCTTTGGCTCTCTTTATTCCGAACTTTGGTCGTGAATAAGGTGGCACTATACTGAAACGAAGTATGGATGAGCCAACCCCTGCCGCCGCACTACCGCTCCCGATTTGCGTCGATGAAAGCGGTGCAGAATGAGTGCTCAAGCCAAAGCAGAATGAAGGAGATGACAAATCCTTCCGTCCACATGTTCGGCGTCTGTGGAACCGGACTCGGTACGCCGATATGTGTGTGTGCGTCTCGACTGAACACGAGGAATGGCTGATCGTAGTCGCTCTCTTTTGCTTGGGCTAAATGCGAATAAGAGGACAAGTTTAGAGTGTGTTCTACGTGGATCTCATGTAGACACACGTGCACAACCGCCCACACCCTCCTGAGAGGGAGATTTTCGAGGTGATAGGAGCAGAAAAGGCGATGTAAACTAAGAGCTAAGAAAGCCCAGAGTTGGCCGTGTCAGCTGAACCCCAGCTCGAACGTAGAGGCAAAACGACAAACCGTGGCTATGTGAGTGACGACGAACCGCTATCGGCTAGGAGCGAAGAGAACGCTGACGGGGCAGAGATATCCGGTCGCTTGGCTGTTCCTGATGCAGAGGAGACAACATCCTGCTCCAACGCCCGCTGTATGATGGTCTAACTTGGTCGATCGAGGGCGTTGCAGTCTCATACAGTGAAGATGCCTGAAATGTATAATATTGGGAGAACCATTGGGACCTGGGCTATGGCCAGATGAGGGTATGACACAAGGAAAAGAGGAACCCGGAGTGTAAAGCTGCGTCCTCTTCGTACTCCTCCTGGTTCTATTCTTTGCTGGACATGGTCGCCTTTTCATAGCTAAGAAGACACCAGTCCGGCTTGCTGGTATTTTTGGTAGCGCGATAAACTGCCAGCAAGGGTTTTTCTGCTGGCATTCTGTTACTTATTGCGATCTTACGAGGACGCTAGGAAGACGCCAGCCGAGCGATTGGCACAAGCTGGCGTCATTCTGGGCAGTGTCGAAAGACTTTTATCGAGTCTCCGCTACCGCCGCTGCTATTCGCTAGACATGATCGGAGATCAGCAGTTACTATGGCGATTAGCAAACTGCCTCGGTACACTAAACTCGCCCGGAGGTGTTATGTCACGCTAGGCCGTTATGGAGAAGCAGATAGTGGAAACACATTGGAAAATCCAAAGCGTCGGAATTGGTATATGTAAATATTACAGCATTGTAGTATACCTACATATTTTTGCTTACTTTAATTATACTCTTGCACCCAACTGCGTTGTAGGTCCACCTCAGCATCGCAACTTTGCATGAAAAACACAATAGAATCCAGGAACATGTGACAAAACTGTTTATAATATGGCACATTGCCAATGTGTTAATGATTTCCAATTTCCTTCTGTAGCGTAACATCATAGCGTAGTCGTGATAAAAACGTAAATCGTAACGAAAGTTAGGCAAACTAATTTTCCTAGATACGATCAGAAAGGACAATCTTGCTGTTTAGATAAATCTGAAATATCGTAATACAATTACGCTAAATCCAAAATAATATAACGTACCGATTAAACTTATAGTGCTTACATAAACACGCACATATCTCCGGACTAGATAGATATGCAGTACGTATGTTCTGTGACCTCACTTCGGCCCTAGCCTTTGAATCTCTTATCCGTTAAGCTTCACGACAGCGGTTTAAACTGTACCTTTTCTGTAAAATGGCTACGTACGTAGATATCTCGGGCCAGAGCTCCATGTTTGCTTCAAGGATTTGAGCGTTCGAGTCAGCAAGGTACCCCTTGCAAGTGGGTTGCCAAATGTAGAAAAGTGTCAGGGGAACCCTATAGGGGAATCTATTATCGACAATAAGGCCTCCACGCATCGGTGCGCCGAACGAGGCTGCAGTGTCTCTACGCATTTTTTGCACACTTTGGAAATGTGGTAATAGTCGAATGCCACTTAGTTACTATTATGGTGTTTATTCCCTTAGCTGATCTATTTGTAACATTGAAAGATCTTTCTGGTTCGTTATTGTTTCAACGTCAAACGTCTCAAGGGGAGCTGGCAATTCATTTCAAGTATCATGACGATTTGGCATGCCGCATTTTCGACAATTATAATTTCAACTGTGTTGGTTGAGGTGCACAGATACTTTTTATTAGCCAATTTTACCGTAAGCTCAACGTACTGAATGGTGCTAAATTTGAAAAACATCATAGAAAAGCGAAAATGGCTATGGGTAATTGAGCATTTCATGTCGACTACCCGAAGCAATCCTGCCCCATAAAAATAGGGCAGTGGAAAAACGAATACGAATGAATGCAAACTTCTTAAGCAGCTACTGGTGGGGCAAGTAAGGTGACTGACATGGGTTTGCAGATATATATAGCTCCGTTATGAAAAAGACAACAAGGAACTCCGTGAAATTGTAGGAAAGAGTTAGATAGCTAACTTTTCTCGTGGATCGCTATGCGATGATGGTAGTCAAGAGCCGAGGAACTAAACTAGCCCAGAACGGAACCGATCCACTCGACAACCTAAAATACCACCGATTTCTCCATTATTACTGCTGCTCAGGATCGATCATTTACATGCCACAATGAAAGTAAGTGCTTTTCTACAATGCCGTGGCTGCATTGGTAAGCAAAGCAACTGCTTTACTATTATGCTCAAGTCCATGTAGTAACATACTATCTACCAACGGGCATCAGCGCTGCCGGTAACCGATGCGGCCTCTTCGACTAGCGCATCCAGGGTGCCGTACGCCTATTGCAACGGTGACGCGGCCAGCCAACAGCAGCATCACAATCAGTAGATGGGGAACGAAAGCATCTCACGCAGAGCGGGGAACCGTCGTCTACGCACACGCAGTTGTAAGTGATCGCCCATCTAAGCATAGATTAGCATAGCTGCGAGGTGCTGCTCGGGGGGGGGGGGGTATTCAGTACCTTCCGGGCAGGCCTGCCAACCATTGCAGTTGTAAGTCGATTCTGCTTGTAGCCAGCAGCTATTCGTAAGGCTCAAATACCCGCTCATCGGACATATGGATGGACCTTCAGACCATCAGGGATGGATTGCTACTGATGCTGATCACATATTGCTTAACGAATCGACGAGTTCGTTCGATCCGAGATACCGTCTGCCAAACCTACTATCAAATCCAACCGAGATAGTCAAGAGATCAACTACAGTCTAATAGGAGACATGCGTGGATGGCCCTGTAGCAAAAGAATAGTGTGTATATGCCCGCTGTCACTAGCCTCGTTACTGTCCTTTCCAATACGCTACTACAACCGTAGCTATCTAATTTACTAGCAGCTCAGCTTCTCTGAGTAAACACACGCAAAACAAAGTTCGGCAGATCGACCTATGCTAGAAAAACGACGTCAGGGCTATAGGGCCGGGTGCATATAGATAAACCGCATGCCGGTACCCTTAATACTGTCGGGTAACAAACCTATAACTAGCAAGGCGTCTCATGTACTACCAGTCGTGAACAAGCTAGCTTGACAAGACAGTAAGCGGTTGCGTCTCTGTGACTGCTGCGGTTGCAAATAAGATGGTAACGGTTGCAAGAACGATCCTAGTGCTGACCAAATTCTTCTACACCTCTGCCTTTCAGTTCCACCTTTCAGTTGTTCCGCTCCAGCCATCCCAGCCGATTCCAGTCTGGTCGGGGCTGATTGGGAATGTCTCGAATCTTTCCGTGAGCGTTCGCTGTTGTCGATTCTTATTCTTCCGTAACACGTACTTCGTGCTAGGAGACATGATATGATCTAAAGACAACAAGGTCGAGAGCAATCTTCATGATGGCAGCGCGGTATAGCGAAACGTTGAAATGACCCAAAAGAGCTAAAGGAGCCCCACAGAGGTGGTACTGTCAGTCGATACAGTTTATTCCCCAGATCAGTTTCTAACAATGCAATGGGCGCAATGGGGATTCTAGGCAAACTCAAACGGAATTTTAGCAAATTTCAAGAAAAACGGCAAAGAACCGTGTGGGATGCAATATTATACTTTTCATAATCGAACGTTCCTATCGCCTAGGTTCTGTAGTGTCAGCATTTTCTGTCCATTCTCTTGACCTGACAGTAATAGCATTAATGGAGATTGATAGAGAAGGAACAGATTAAGTTACTGTGGTTGGTGTCTCTTCCACAGCAATTTCAACAGAAATTTTAGGATCTTTTGCAAAACTCAGTTTGAAACGGTTGACTGTTTCCACAGGGGGCTGTCATTTACCACTATAACGTATGAGTCCGGGAATAATGGTTTTTGCTTGGCTTTGCCCTTCTGCTGGCGTTGCCGCTTTGCAATTGATACGCAGTGATCGCTGGATTGCCCGCTTGTTGAATCGCTAAATTCGCTATGTCCTTAGCGTGAGCCGTGCGCTCCAATTCGAAAAATAAGAAATGGAGAACCGAAAGGACCAATGAAAATACTAAGAAAACTAAGGCTATCCCGAACTGCCGATGTGCCACAACCGATAGACCGTACAGGGAATTTCTTGATATTCTGGTTACCCTCTGCCAAGATCTGTGTGCCAGTGTGATGCCATAGAAAACAGATATCGCATTGTCATCATCCGACGTCAAGTGACAATACAATACTACCCTGATCGTGACCAGTTCGGTCCTCTCCCAGCTCTTCATAGCCAGTTTTCCGGACTCTACCCGGCAAAATGGCAGATCTCCGGCCCACGCCTTAACTTCATCTGACTCGTTTAGAAACACTGGCGAGCTGACATAGCCAGTACAAAGTGGCGACGACTAGCGGGACGTTTCTTCGTAGCCCCTGCTGGTGCCGTTTGACTGCTATCCTGATGACAACAGCTGGCCGATTAGAAAAATCATGGTACAGTCGTACAATGCACATACAGAAGCTCCTTACATGTAATAAAATACTGTAAATGCACCATGAGGGGCACTCTCGTTCCGCCGGCTACTATACTAAGCTTGCTCAGACCTCGATTCGTTTCGGCAACTCTGGTTTCCTTTTTCATCATTCTATGACGGAAGGCCATGGAAGTGTATTAAAGGAACGTGGGTCTCTCTAATGCAACACAACTGATTTACACTGACACTGAGATATGTATAAACCAACAGGATGCAACCAAATGCAAATGCATGAGAATGCGTCTATCATACTAAATCGTTTAAATTAAAACTCGTATCCTTCTTGCATTGCATACAGGACGTGTCATGATTGCATTATATTCTTTCAAAGAAATTTGCTCTAGTATGCGATTGGTCATACGTAGAATGGATTCGTTTTATTAAAACTCGTCGCTAGAAATCCCTGCAAGCTGCGGATTCGCTGAACGGACCACTGATTATATACTTCTAATTTCTATTTGTGTACCTTTGCCGAATTGCTACTTGTCTGTTCACTTGTACCTTACAGTCAATAGTAGCGCGATAGGCGGCGAAGGCCGAACTCAAATGTTACACAAGCCACGCTCAGATGTCCTTTTGATGTTTCCTCATATTTTCCCAATTTGACTCCCATTGTCAGTCTTCGAGTGCCCTAACTTTCTCCACTCACAGAATGGAGCTGTTTGCTATTTTTTTCGAAAGGCTTGCAAGACCCAGTTCGCTTTTGACGTTCGTTGTATCAGCTTTATTGACTATAGACCGATCTGTTTCTTTCTTGTTTTCCCACCATTAAAAGAACTAGCTGCTGCTTCTCTTTTCCTACTGCCGCCGTCATCTACGATTGCCTACGTTGCTTTTTCGACTAAATGGGAAAGACAAACATATGTTATGTCTACCAGGGCGCTTCTTCTACACCCGTATACCAAACTAGCAGCATCGGAGGGAGGCGATAGCCGGCCATCGCCACACAGCACAGAGCGTCTCTATTTCAGAGCAAAAATAGAAATAAAACAAAAAGAAACAGAAGACACAGAAGGCGTCAGTAAGAAGAGAAGCTTCGATAGCAGTCGCCAGCCTAAAGGCGATCGATGGACACTGCTCGCACCCCTGACGGAATAGGTCAATGTGGCCAGCAGCAAAGTGGATAGAAGAGGGTAGAAGTGCGTGATAGGAGAGCAGGGTGCTTGAGGCTGAACAGGGTAGACAGAGTTCAAAACTGTCCTTTTCCGAGCACGGCACCCGTCGGCGGTAGGGCCAACCCACGGCCCCTTTTTCATAGATACTCAGCCAGTGGGGCTTAGATTCTTCGGTATGGCTCTTTATACGTCCCGTTTACATACAATACTCGGCACTTTTCCATTCCACTGTCTTCTTCGGGTGCAGAATTCCTGTGTGTTCTTTCGCCATTGCCGATGTTGCAGCCGATAGCATGGTCGTTGATACATACATGGTCGTTTCGCGTTGTTTTCGTGCGTCTCGCATCAATGTATTTAGTATCACCCAGGTCCCCTTGAGTTCCCACTTGAGAAACCAAGCTTCTATGTGTATCTGCGTACAACACTTTTTAAGCGTACCTTTTTCTCTTGTTGTCGCTGCTGCGGTTGTAGGTGCTGTTACTAGCTCTGGGTTTTGCAGCTGCGCAGGCTGCTTAGGTGGCCGCATCGCTATTGCAGCTGCTGCAACAGCTTAGAGTGAACTCGGGCAATGCGACATCATATCGGCACCCTTCCATTGCAGAGCAAGTAATAGCATACAACTAGGATCTCCGAAAAGACCGTTTTTCCCCTAACTTACACTATGGCTCAAATGGAGCCGGTATTAGTAAGGGTATCATTTTAACATCTATTTCATTTGTCAGCCACCTGAGTGTCAATAGTATAATGACAACATTAGATAGTAATATAATTGTACATATGGCTTTACTCCACTAGTTAGATTTGAGAAAACGAGCCTGAAAAAATGAAAGCGAATTTTCAAAATATCTAGGATATTTTTAAAAATATCCTAGGTGTTTTAAAACTTGGATAGGAAGCTTAGTATCTACAATGTACTCTTTATAGAATAAGTAACACTGATTGGGTTTTTTGTGGTCCGCTATTTTCGCTGACGTCCCACTTCAAAAAAACAGCCAGTTCTAACTGCTATACGGAAGTTCGTTCCTGTGACCTTTAAGCTGGCTTACACGGTCGCCTCCATCAACTGTATTCAATGAAACATTTTTTTCGACATAGATGCAGTCCATCCAATCGAACCATCTGAACGTGCGTGTTGCAGATAAATTCTTACCTGCGACAACGTGCACCGATATGCTGACAGGCTCAGCGTTGGCTGGCCCACATGTATAATTGCCCGAGTCGAGCACGAGTGCCCGTCGAATGTACAGCCGACTTACAGTCGTATCAGTACTGGTTTTATGCAGCGTGATTTCGCCTTTCTGTGGCATATAATTGATCATCTTGTCGTTGTGGTACCAGAAGACGAAGGGAGGAGGCTCCGCACTCTGACTGATCGTACACGTTAGATTTATGGCACTGCCCGTCCGGATGAACATTTCTGGGCCACCTTCAATACGGGCTTTCGCAACTGCAATAGAAAATCAGAATGGTACCGTTAGTCACTGTCGAAAACTCCAATTGGATTGCAAGTGCTGACCTAAAGGTAAAGCATATCACAATTCGACTCCACAGCCCAAACGATTAATCAGTTTCTTATACAGGCTTAGTTTTAATACTAGATATAATCTGAGCGCGGATTGGCCTTCGATCAAAAAGATCATTGCATAGCCTAGAACTTCACTGTTTGGATAGGGTTCGGTCCTGCAATAGCAGTTCCTATTATAAATAGAATGATGCACGCATCCTTCATCTTCCTAAAACCTAAGTCTGTTCATTCCGAACTAGCTGTTCATAATTGACATCGACTGCTAACTACGGCAAATAAACTTTTTCATTGGAATTTACAGGTTTTTACCCTGAACCGGCCTCAGGCACCAAACAGAGTCAATTTAGGCATCACCATTTGTCGATATGTTGGGTCGTTCAACGACGGTTCGTTTGATGCTTAGATTGCGATGTGTGAAAAGTAGCAATCAATCTCGATTTGTCTCTCCTTCTGCGTTAGCAGTGGTAGCGAGCTTGACAGGAACAGTACAGGCTGACGAACCGCAAACCTGGGCCGCACAGCTTTCGCAAAAAGTCAAGGGTTTTGCAAATACGTCCGTTTATCTGGATTAACTGCCCACATCGATGAGCTCCTTCTGACGAAGTAGTGCAGACAATATTCACATAGGGCCTCGTATATCCTGGTCGCCAGTGTGCATGGGGTCTCCTAACATAAGCAGTCTCTCATTGTTGAGGCTGCTGCAAAAGGGGTTTCAAAGTGAAAATGACTAAAGTTTGAGTAAAGTGAAGCCGGCGACTCAATGACCTTACTTGATGGACGACAAAATCTCCTAGGTAAGGAACAAGATATTCAGGACTGTTTTTTCTTTGTCCTTCTTTCTCTTCCTCCGTTCTCACCCCTTTCTCGGTGTTTTCCTTATCCCAGTGAATTTTTCCCTTCAATAATTGTACTTATCGTACGATACTTAGTTTTGCTCCGTAAACTGGCATGGTGTAAGGAAAACTAGGGTACCTTTTTTGAATATAGCCGGAGCGGCTCAAACGACTGCATTGAAGAAAAGTAAATAAAGGGCTAAGCAAAAGGCGTAGGACTGTGAGCGTTAGCTAGTGCCTGCTAGACTCCTTACTAAACCCGGGTCCCTCGGGGAAGACTAGGAGGCCATAATAGTAGTGTTAGTATTTTGCTCCTATCTAACATATGCAAAGTGCGTTGCCGCGATCTTTAACTCCTCCTTTCGGCTTGATTCCACCGCTTGTGTTTTTCATCCGCCGTTCGCCTGTGTGAGTTGTCTTCGAAAAAGCTGACGCCTCGTGGGTTTGCTTAGGCTTTTCCATGCTATCACCAGCACTCGCACCCTGAGCGGCGGCAGAACTAACGCTACCAAAGGCTACCATGCCCGCTAATGCCAGCTCCACTTCGTCCTTTAACTCAGCCCCAGCAAGCGCTTTATAGTCCCATCTGCCCATAGCTCCCCTGACCCTCTTTTAAAGTTCTTTGTCCTTGTGTTCCTATACCTCACTTCGCGTTCTCTTGCCACTACTGTTGCTACTACTTCTGCTGCGTTCTAGACCGGCTAAGGCAAAACCCATCGAGTGGAATTTATGTTTATTATGCCTTTCCTTCTCCTTTAGCGCTCTGTGACGATGTTAGTTTCTCCTCACCTCTCTATCCCCAGCTACTGTCATCTGGATCCTGCTGTCCCATTTCCGTCTCTTGAGCGAACAACGAAAAGGCAAAAGGGGGAAAAGAGAGAAGAGGCATTTAAAGAAAAGATTGCTCTTGGTTTCGTTCTGTACAAACCGCCGCCACCGCAGCTGCTCCTTCCACAATTCTGCTGCTATTGTTGGACGACGAAAATGATCGCCCTACTTCCACCTTGCGCGGAAAAACGGCATGCACTTGCTTCGCCATCCTGCCTCGATTCTAACCCTTTTCTCGTCCGCCATCAGGAATATGCATATTGCTCCCTTGCCTAGAGCCGTGCGCTGAACGGCCTAGCTGCAAGTCTTTTCACTTGGGCTGGGAAGAGTGGATAAGTCCCATGGCGAATACAAGCTAGCAGTCACCGAGCACGCAGAGTTGTGTAGGCCATTAATGTTCCATGACCAACATTTTGACCTATCCCGCATACACGCTTGAGCCAAGTCGACGAAAATGGGGATCACAGCTAAATAAGGACACCCGCAGCATTTTACAGTGAGTTCGACGTAATTCTTTTTGTCCGTGTAACACTACGTGGTATCGGTTAGACACGAGAACATCGTCCAGAAAATGTTCTGTTCATACACGTAACAATATTAGGTGGCGAAAAATGTGCCTTCGCTGGCAGGCTTTATGCACCAACGTAAGGTATATCTGTTCATTGTGACTTACACTAGCAGAGACAATGTACTTCTTATGACTGAGTCAGACGAAAGTGAAAAGCCTAATTTAGCGAAGGTCAGGTTGGGGTACTTCTTTGGACTTGCCTACGTAGTGGTCATCCTATGCCTCAGGCTGCGATGTGAGCGCTCCCGTAGAAGAGTAAGTCTGTTGGGGCCTATAGCCTCACAGGACAACGTACAGCTCGGTCTATTACATACGAACATGGTTTAGAGGCGATACTAGTAATGGTGGTAGCTTACAGTTCGCGGCACGCTGATGGGCTGAAGAAGAGCCTTTGCTCCTGGGACCATTTCGTCATCGTAAGGCAATGCGTCTTCTTCCATGACAGAAGTGACAGGAAGTCTCCGATAGGACGAGTCAGCGAGCCACTGGCTGAATAAGCAAGGATCTTTTCAGCTAGCACACAGAGATACCCCCTGCCAGTGCTGCCAGCGTCTAGCAAACATACTCATCAGTTCGCCAAGAATCGCCGGTACTGATGAGTGTCATCGCGCTTTTCGCACTTATTCCGACCAACGTCCGTTCGTCCCAATAACTTCACATTCTACATTGCTTCGCCGTTCTACCCCTTTCTCCGGACGCATATCCAAAACAAACGAGATGCCACTATATATAGCCCGTGACATATATAACCAGGCGGTGTCATTGCTATATATTACAGGATACTTCCATTAGATGGTGACGGAGGTTGAGTCCTACACGGTCGCAAAACGCAGCTTAACGTAAGGTGGAGTAAAGAACGGGAATCGAAAGCGGCAAGGCAACTATGGCTAGATATATGGATGATCTGCGTGTGGACTTAATATAGCACGATAGCCAGTATAGATCGCATTATGTAACATATCATTCTCTCTATATGAAAACACGTTAATACGTGCGTTCATTAGTTTCAGTTGGCAGAGAGAGAAGGAGGAGTGACAAATCGAAGAAGTGATTGCCATCTTTCTTCTTTGGTTGCGTTCCATTACGGAAAACTCAAAGGATCTACGAAAAATGAATATAGATGAAACCTGTGCGTCACAATATTGACGACAGAAAGATTCTGATACCTTTTGCACGTCGACGAATTGCATGTGTGTTTGAAGTCACCCCATATGTAATGTGATGGATTAATTACTAAATTTACATAGGTATATATATAGATCAATAAATTAGTTTACACATGTTCACCAAAGCTAAGAGATTCCTCCCATGCCTTAAGCTTTAGATAAAAAAATAAAAAGCTGAGTCCTTTAATCGAGTTCGGAGTGCGTTCGTAACTTCTTAAAAAGTTGTATTGTGCGTATAACGACATAGACATGTTTGTCGCAACAAGAGACCTTCACTTACCGAGTACGGTGAGGTTGACAAAATACGAGATTTTCGGGTCGGAAGATACCTGACATTCGTACCTGCCAGCGTCGCTCATTTGTACGTACTTGATCTGCAACGCCCAGTCGTGGTTGTCTACGTGCATCGTTTGAAAGCGATCGTCTGCTGTGAATGTGTCCATACCAACTGTGAGCACGTGAGCATCTTTACGGCGAATCCACAGTACCTGCGATCCAAACACAGACCCGGTATACGGAAAAAAATCGTCGTTATAGTGGCAGAATTTTTTTTGTATATTTCACGTTCGGTACCTAATTCTTTGGCCATTCCTTTAGACGGCTAGTCGTCAACACAAGGCGGAACGTCTCTACGCTCAAGTTCGAATTTACATTACCCCAAACCTAGCAGGCAATACTGTCAATTAACTCATTGCGTTAAGGCGGAGACAGTGACTAATGGGTATCTGTAACAGCTGATCTAGCCCTTATCTATAATACTATGTAAAAAAAAAAACAAAAAAAAAACTTATTAAAAGAAAGTTATTCAACTTTCCTCGCTTGATCTTTCGCCAATTCGTTTGTTATTTGTCGGGTATCAACCCTACACATACGCACGTGTCGGCTGCAAGCAAGTTACTGCGTACTCACTACGAATTGCTGGTATTATCTTAGATACGTTAGAAAACCCATATATACACATATATATAATCCTCCTGGTTGAACGTCTGCTTACGCGTACCATCATGCGAAATGGCCGCGTCCATTACTATAGATTTCGTTTCGAGTATTGTTTTTTTATTAACTCGCTTCTGTGCGTCACGGACCTCTAAACAAGTACTACAACTTTGATCAAATGTCTACCACCTAAACTTAAACGTCATTGTTAGAAAGACGCTATCATTTGTGAAACGGTATAGCTGGTTCGCGTAATGCGATTGTTGGTATTTTCACTGTCTTAATTATGTGGCCGATTTCGCTATTCTGACGCCTTATTGCTCACATAAAAGCGTCTGTGCCTGCTACTGTTGTATCTGTCGCGCTAGATTCATCGCCTGACTGAAATAGTGGCCCTAAACGCCAATTGTGGACTGGGCCGTGAACTTTGTTGAACGCTTTGTCTAAAAACAGTGGCAATAGTAGAATCAGCTCCCACCACTTGTCCAATTTGGACGGCTAATTGCTTTCGAAAATACGGGAAAGGATTTCGGCTCGTTTATCCAGTGCGCGACTTAGGCCTATTCCCTGCTTGTTTAAAGGCTGGCTTTAGAAAACGTCGTACATAGGAACGTCTGTACTTGAGCACTGTTTGTTAGAGATCGCTTCTTAATGCTACGTCGCTCGTAAACCGTACCCACTCGCTATAACATTTTTTGCCAAAATGTGACTTTGCGCTATTATCTATCTAGAGACATCTTGCAATGTATACAGTGGCAGAAGGAATAGGGTAACTGCTATTGTATGTGTTGTGATTCATTAATAGAGTATGTTAAACTAAGCTAGCTAACTATGTCGCCAATACGACGGCCGCTGACGGCAACGGATAATTGTTCGTTCGTACGCAACACAAGCCTTTCCCTTTTATGTAGCATTTGAAAAAGTATGACCAACATGTAAACGTCAAAAGCAGCAATCGATGATCGTCACAAATTCAAGGCGTTAGCTTAATTCAGTCAGGAACAGTTGCATTGAACCGTACTTCGTCTAAACGCTTCTAAGTCCTTGTTATACATTAAATTATTGATGGCCTTGCTTTTCTGTTATAAGCAATATGACAGTAATATATCAACTTGCTTCCAAATGACTGCTATCCAATAGGCTAGGAAAAGGAATAAGCTCGAGTCCTAATAGTTATGGTTGCTGACGATCTCTAAATCTAATTGACGAGACCTTTTGAACGTCAGATGGAGTTACCGTTAAGCAAAATGCATATTCTATCTCAACGATTGTGGACAATTAAATATGACTTTGTTAATTTTTTTTTGACAAGTGTAGACCGCACTTGAGTTTCGTGTCTGCGGAAACGAAAGAGGTTCGCAATGGCCGCAATATCTTACAGTGTAAAGGTGTCGTCAATAAGGCCTCTACATCTTCTCTCTAAAGATCCTTATCTCAAGATTTTTACTTTTGGCGTGCTGCAATCAATTAGGTATCAGTATGGCGGGTACAGATAAGCTGCTGCATCGTGGTCCTACGATATGAGCAAATATACAGTTTTTCTTCGAAAACGATGCGTCACCGCATATTAACATAAAGATTACTCAATGTCCTTTCACGGACATCTTTACCGCTGTAGCATAGGAAAAGTATGTGTAATGCTGCCTAGCATCAAACGTCGAGAAGGAAAACGAGGTTCGGCTAAAACCTAGTAAACAATTGATGTCGGCCGATTGAAATTGCGCCGAATAACTTGGCAGCTCGGAAATGGCTGGTTACCGCAAGCGACTTTTCATGGTTGGTAGCATCGTCAGGAGACGATGAACAGCAAAAGGAATGAAGCTCGAATAAATGAGGGTAAACAGACAGTGAAAGAGGAGGAAAGAAGAAAGATGACATCCCGCTAGCTGCGCCATCTCACATCGTATATACTGCCCGAGAATTGCCCCTTAAAGATGACGTTTGTACAAAATCCAACAAAAACACTAGTATGCAACAAAAGACTTCGCCCACAGATTGCCTACATGGGGCTCCTCCCTTGATCTACCTCATTTGCGGCATCTCATATGAAACGCGGGAAATTGCTATTCGAATGCAGTAATGTGTCCGCGACAGAACGAATAGATAGTTTGATCAACAAGGGAACATGCGGAAATGCTACTTTGTTAATCTAAGTGAATGAATTATATATATAAGGGCGATTCTTATTGGAAATTATCCCATATTAAATATGGAAAGTTGTTCCAAGCATAAGTCGTGACAACTCTCAATGTAAATGAACTGGCGGGGTTTCCACTGCTCTATTTAGAAGTCAAACTGTTCGGCTTTTTAGGCCTTTAAAAATAGCAGCAATCATCTAAACAATATATACACACACATACATGTAAACCTCTTCACGAGGCCATTTATAATTGTTATTTAAGTAACGCAGACAAACAATTTACCGGGGTTGTTTTTTTATTATAACAAACCATTTTGTTCACTGCTGATCCAGAATATTTTTCAAACACCACTAATGACCCTCTAGTCAGACTGATAAGTCACTATACGTATCAGATTCTTTTTGACAGGACACACTTTCAGCGGCGACATAGGGTTATCTGATTTCTGGTGGCCAAACAAAGCTCTCACAACGAGGCCAGAACGACCTCGATATGCAAAAGCAATGCGCAGTTTGTTGGCGGGTACTTTGTCAACATGTCGATCTTATCAGTCAGTATCGCGTGACATCGACGGCGCTAACCATTAAGCGGCTGTAAGAAGGCTCTCAGTTGACGCTGCCTACATCACTGTTATAGGCGATCACTCATCGAGCATACCAGTGCCGACTTCGTGTCACTGCCTTTACAACTATTAGTATGTTATTACGCTTACTAATGTTTCTCTAACCACAGAAACAGGGGCAGGCTACGGGTCGTAAGCTAGTTATTGGATTGCTAGCGGGCTTGTCTCATGTCTTTCCGTCAATTATCGAAACACAATAGCCTGGCTGGAGAAACGGCTTCATGTTGACCGGCGAGAGCTGGTTGTGACCACGGGATCAGCAGCACGTGAACGAAAGCTGCAGCCTTATTTTTTGCCAGCTCCAGTCCAAATGTGGCGTTCACCGATGAACAACTTGGCGAACCTTCGTTGTCAACGGAACTTTTTCGTTGCTTTACGTTCATAGCAGGTCCCGAGTAATAGGCTCACTTATTTCATGTCAAGGGGAGCATCGACTCCGACTTGCCTGTACGTTGCCTATAGGTATATTATCAAGCATGCACTGCTACGATCTTTAGCCTATAGTGAATTGTACTTTGTTTCATCTGTGCAAGGAACGTTTACTTTAGAATATATCAAATACACTATTGCGACGTCCTAGTTTACAATTACATGTTGCTCTTTTCTATGAAAGGATGCTTGTGCGCTCAAAAAAATGCTCTTGCCAATGGCCAAAATGACCCTTTGCTTATATCTATCCAGAAGATACATAGTATCACGAAAATAAATAGCTTATAAATAAAATGTTTGGCGAAAAAGCTTTTCCTATTAGATCTAATCCGCTAGATAAAAACGTCCTAATGCTTCTTCAGCGTACACAATATTTTTCAATGTAGTGTTTGCACTTTTGACGTCCTTGGATATCGTTATATAGAACATGACGCGGCTTTTGAGCTTAAGATGACTAGTCAGCTCACCGCGACGAGTGATATGTCTGTGCCCATTTTTAAGTCCTTGCATTTGTATTGCGTTGTACTATCAATGAAAGGCATATTAAATAATAAAAGTTACCCGCAAGCTTCAACAAATCATATCGTATTAGTCGGACCACCGTATTCTCACCCAATATTAGTCTAGTACGGAACGAGAGATTATAGGATCTTAGTTTTCTCAGTGTTGCTGGTGTCGTGCGACATTTTGCCCCTCTGCTACTTCTACGTCCTTTACTGTTTCGGTTGGTTAACCAATAGATCGTAGTCGTTTTCTATTGATCGGCTTCAGTGTGACGTATCGAGTGAAAAGCAGTGAGAATTCAAAAAAAAGGCCTGAGGTGGATGCAGATAAGGCGGCGGAACTGAGCGCGCAAAAGGAGGAAGGACATGGGAGGAAGGAACGGAAAAAGATGAAGGACGGCCTTATCCCTAAAGAGGCAAGCCGAGCAGGAGCTAGACGAAGCGAAAGCGACGCTCGGGCAACAACAATGCCACCAGGCGTCTTTTCCTACTGGTGCTGTTGTGACGGCTGCTATCAAAGCTCTTATGCCCAGCCAACCCGACGATCGCTTCCTTGCTACTAGCTGCAGGTTGCTGCCGCTCAGCCGATGACACAAAGCAAGAAAAATGGAACGACCCTCTTCATCGGAGATTTGTTAAAAACTGTCCTTGTGTCCTCCACTGTCCTTCGCATTTCGGCCACCCGGCGCTGGAGGGGGGCTCGGCCGATGCCAGCTCACGGATTATGTTTCTTCCATGTGATATACTGGAAAAGCGGAAGCGTCGAACGGTACAAGTCGGGTTCGCCAAACCGTTCGAACTGTGCTTCTGGCTGGCCGAAACGAGGCTTACGTGAGATTGGATCCTGACGTTTGTACAGCGAGAGAACTGCCGAGAGAGAAAGGAAAAACGGAAAGTGGATGGCCGTTGCTACTACTGTTGTCAAGATACGTATACTCAGCCATGCAGCAGCGGTCTCGTTCGCATCAAAAAAAAAAACGTAGCAATACGACACTGTACGCCGATGACCATCTGGCTGAGTCGGTTCGTGCGCTCGCGTTGGCTTGAGCGTTGCTCTACCGCTTCATTTTTCTAAGTTTTCCTCCAGGAAACAGCGAAGAGTATCGTCAAGTCATTCCGGCAGCTGCTCATGTATAAGGATCTAACTTTTCCAGTGCTTTCTACGCCAACCAATACTAAGGTCACCTTATTTGCTTGGCTTCTGGCTCCCAGGCAGACCAGCAAACAAGGAGAATAGCACGTTGGTAAAGGATGTACACGATAACGACATGCCTATGCGATCGACTGTTAGTTCTATACACTATACAGAGTATCGTGGTTGGTCGCCAGGCCAGTTTCGCCTGCTCTTTATGGTTGACTGGTTGACAGCGGTGACTTGGCGTTGAACTGCTCCTTACCGCCGCCGGTAACAATGGTGAACAATAAAATTATCCGGAAGAAAGATAGGCGAGAAGTAACTGTGGACGCAGCCGTTGGCGACGGAAGCATCAAGGATAGGGCTGTTCTATCCGATAGGTCGGACAATAGAGGAGCCTCGGAACAGCGAAGTAAACATTTCCTACCGCTGTGACGATGTCGAAGACACTGTAACGATGTGACGCGCTGTCTAGCCTTCGTCCTGCGCTGTTGCTTCTGCCGTCACTACTGCGGTCCTCAACTCGGTTTTCCTGGCTTGGCTCGAGGTAGTGCTTGCAACTGCCGGCATAGGAAGGCTGCTAAAGAGCCAACGACATGCGTCGAACAAGGTTAATAAGAAAGGGAGTGTTTACACTTCACAGCGTTGACAGTTTGCCCCAGTTGCTCATAGTCTCCGTCCTTTCTTTGCTACCCGGTCACTGACAAGCGTTGCCAGCTTGTTTCCTCAGAAAGCAGCTTTGAGCACCCCTCGACACTGCTAACTAGGCCAGCCTGGTATTCCGCACTGAAAATGTGGCCCTCCGTGTAGCGGACAACGCACTACGAAGTAAGAGTTGCATTTTTTGTTCGTTTGCCTCTGCTGCAAGTGTTAGTGACTTAGAGATGGGCGGTTCAGCAAACCTCGTTGCGATGTTTAAGCTACTGAGCTCTGATAGAAAACGACTGGTATATTTGGTGCATGCATGTGCGTACAGATACATTTGCAGATATGCTGTGCACGTAAAATACAGAAAGCGTTGTTATACTTATTTTACTTGTTTTTTGTCCTAACGCGAAACTGACGGATGGGTCGGGGCAACTTATCTTTTCCAGTAAAACGTTTACGTTTTTCATTTTATTACAGCAGTATATTGAAGCATACCTGCATATGAATATTGTACATAAACAAACATTTAATTCACTCAGCAGCTGACTTCCATCCATATATTGGCTAGTCCATTTAAACTTTACATTTAGCACCGGGACGAACCGTCATGGGTGATAATACCTACTTGAAAATGCGGCTCTATGTGTACGCTTCTTCTATACGAAATATTGTTAGCCTATGTTCGCTCTTGACTATAGGAACGCTAGGGAACAGTTGAAGATTGACATGTACGTAAACCTCTTGAACCTGATATACTTTTTTCTGCTCCCCTTCGTCTTATTTGCGTTTTAACGGCCTGGTTATAGAACCTTCGCCCTCTGGTTGTCCACTCGACAGGACTTCAAGGCATTTTCCTTTCTCAATCCGGTCTGCTTAGGCCAGCTAGTCGTGAAGCGTATTCTTTCTTTTGGTTATAAAAGTCACAAAAATCAAGGCCTCCCAGACCAAGCACCCAACGCAAAACCGCCGGTGCTGTAGTGAAGCTATCAGAGCGTTCTTGTAACCACTGATTGTGACTTTGTCGTTTTTGTTGTCGTCAAGCAACGTTGACACCGATGGTGGCACTAGCAAGGACAGCGAGTCGAGTAGCGCAACTACTAAGAAGAGTCCACTACAGAGAGCCGTATGTAATGCAGTCTTAGTATATGTTCCATATGTACACACGAGCGTACACATATGTACATGTACATTATACATACACACGTGTATTAGTGCATCACGTCGTTGAGGACATGCGGGTAAGAGAGGCTCAGTAGGGACCAATAAGGCAAATGTGCCCTATACGGCAACCGTTGTCCTACAAGGCGCGTACTTGGTCGCTCAAGGAACAAACGCAGTAGACCCTGCCATTCAAGAGAGCCCTCGTAGTTGAGGGCTTGAGAAGGCTACGCGTTTCTGTCTGAAAGTGAACGTACGAACACTATTGAACCAAATGGAGGCAAGGGAGCATGAAGGCAACGGAGGCTACTAGGATTAGCCGGAAACTGCGACGCAGCTTTCGTTTTTCTTCACACCGCCGCTGCTGCTGTCGCCTCGATGAAAGCTAAAATAGAAAGGAATTGACGACCTCCGTAGCAGTTGCTTATTAGGAGTCCGCCCCAGCTTGAATAACGTGAGCATTCGCAGTTTCACATTTGTTAACTCTGTTGTCGGCTCGTCTCACGACGATTGTGCGTATGGCATTAAAGCTGAACCCGCCAATCCAACATCAGCACTCTCTATTGAAAAGGGCCCTTTAGTTCCTTTTACACACACACGCACGTTCATACATAGCTATATACAAACGCCACGAAGAGTTCAAATGGTATGCTACTGTTGCCGCTAGTTTCTCAGTAGAGGAAGTCTTTTTCATTTTGAGCTTGAAGCTAATATAGATTTTCACACACTGTTCAAGTGTAAAATGTAATTTGGCTAATGGATGGATTCTTCTTGGTCTGACAAGGCGTGCGTATCGCTTCAACGTGTGCTTCTGTCGTTGACTGGCCGGGTCTCTCTGGTCTGCGGATGCTGTGTCCCCTTTTTTCCTATTGAGATGTGATCTGCTTGTATCTGCCTGCCGTCCGTTAGCTAAGGGATGAAACACAGAGGGAGAAACGGACACCGTTTGGTCGCCAGCGATAACTTAGCACGGTCTGTCTGCAATCTGTACGACCTCGTCTCGCTTCCCTCCGAACAAGGGCATAAAACCCTGGAGGGTCGTTGTCGCAAAGAATAACAAGTGGGCGGCACGGAGAAATGAAGGGAACAGAGAAGAGGACAGACTGTTCACCATAGTAAAAAAGCCATAGGAAAAAACTGAAAAACTGCGAAAATCTAACAGAAGGCGAACGGAGAGGTTGGAACAATTCCTGCTAAGGAGTTTAGGGTTGAACGAAGTTCTCGAGGTTGACTCTTCTTTTTTCCTGCTTCAAGGTTTTCACCAGTATTTTATGCCCTCTTCTCTGGCATGCCTTTTACTGTGCTTCGACAAACAGCTCAGTCTCGTCGCACAGTCTCGATGTCCCGTGTCTTTACGCTTCCCTCTAAGGTGTCGCGAGTTCCATTTTCCATATTGCTTTGTCTTTCGTAATACGGTCATCAGTCGTAGGCCGAAAGGACTCGCCAAACTGAGTCAAGATAGTGACAATCTGATTAGCTACCCGGCAGACAGCAGTAAAACAGACCGCTTGCTGAAGTGGTTGATGTCCTAGTCAAACGCGGCTAAGACGGAGAAGTTCAGCAAGTGCTCGAGCAAAATAATTTGGGACAAGCACTGGCAACTTTCAATTTCTAAGAGTAGTTCGATCACCTGCTTACAACAGTGTAGAGAAACAAGGAAACGTCTGAGGGGCGGAATTGGATCCTCTTAGGATATTGGGTCGTGAGTAAGCAGCGAAATGTATGGCGACGGAAAATGCGTACGCTGACTAAGGGTTACGTACTAAAAGCAAATATTATCTCGACGAATCCATGCCTGCTACGGAACAAGGTAACCTTTTGATTCTTTTCCGGCCTGTGTATGCTTGGTTGCAGTTGTACGCCGACCTTCGTCTCTGGCAAGCATAGCTATGACATACGTTTAATCACGCGTTTGTTCGTTTTGCACAAACCTTAACAAATCATTAGTTAGTTTTTTTCACGCACTCATCGGTTAGTAGTTGAGTTTGCGGGTGGCGCGAATGGTTGGTAACTCTAGTTTCAATATCTCAAGATCGTTTGTTTGGGCTCAGAAACCACCGGCACCTAGATCTCGTCGCTTGAACAAATCATGGAATAAGACCGCGGTGTGTTCGCTCATGGTACTGAGGGCACGTGCAGCTTTCCGTCAGACACTATAAGGGGTAAACAGTCTCCATTTTGCGCAAATAGCTGTTATTATCAGACCCGGCATAGCGTATTTACCCCTAAGCCCACTGAATGAAAGCGCTTCTCAAAGCGTTCGATCATTCAGTTGGCATTGCAACTATCGACCAATCAATCCCTTCTTATTGGAGAAAATGCCAACGAGCGAAAAAGATCAAAAAAAAAAAAGTGTACTATTCGTAACCTGTACCAAACAACTTCCCGCACGCTCCGCCTTATAGAACAATTTGGCTAGAGCGGCGAAAAAGTTCCGGGGTCGCATTGACATCGAATTCCGTAATCTTTCTGGTCTAGTCTAATCTCTGAGTGTCCCTCTTCGGACTTTTTGTCTGTGTTTTAATACTGGAATAATGTAGCAACTGAACCGTTGTTTGTCCCGTTTCATCAGATAGCAAGAACAGGCCGCATACATCCCAAAGGACTGATCACTGAGTAGTGTCGAGTGGTTGGCTCTGTAACTTTCTGGCTGGTCTATTTCGTTCACTTACGCTTTTTTCGTGTAGAATCAAAAAATTAATAAGTCTTATATATGTGTTGTACAGCAGTAAGTGTATAGTCGGGCAGGTTAGGTGTAGTATATTACAATTGGTTTCTTCTTTACGCCTGCGTAGTGATGCACTGTATCCTTTAAGTACGATGACCATTGCATACTGGACGGGCTGTTAGAAAAACTTAAATTGACTTAGTATGAGAGAGGCTCTGGACTGCTATTATACGGGCTAGATATACAATAAAACTGTATAAGGCAGCGCTATTGTTGTCTCAACAAGAGACTCACTAAAAGTTGATAAACTTCTTGTCTCTTGTTTCTACCTTCCTAGGCGGCACTTGGATCAAGCACTGCACCGGTGCGCGAAACGGCCGTAGCGTCACATTTATTTATATTATCTCTTATTAAAAGCCACAAACAGCTCACAGAAACGGTCAACAACACAATGACATTGTGTGTACAAAACCACCAGCGCAGCGCCAAATACCAGGCGACCACTATGAAACATGGCGACTTGTTCTTTGCTTTCCCGGCGTCAAGTCAGCAGCTAGTGACCTTGTAATCAACCGCTGGCTTCCTTATTATATATATATATATATATATATATATATATATATATATATATATATATATATACTCTACTTTTACTGCCCTTTGACGCCGTTACTTTGACAACTTCGACAAGTTATGTTCTAGCATCTCTTTTGCCGTATGTGGGCAATAGCAAGCAGAGAACTTGCTATGCAGCTAGGGAAGCACGCAGGGTTAGTCCAGCCACATTAGCGGGGGCTAATTTGCCCATTGCCAGGTCATAGTTTGCTCGTTTGGCCGTGCGCAGTATATTGTTTAAGTCAAACCGGCGTCACTGGAATAGAAAGGGCTATATTGTACTAAACACAACGCGATCAAAAACTCCGGTAGGAAAGGGAAAGTACCAGTCAAAGTCAAATTGAGGTGACTAAATGATAGTAGCATTACTGTTAGTGCCTACCGAATATTGGAAGAAGTCGCGGCGAAGCTGAACACGGACGTCGAGCGAAGACCAGGTTGAGCCAGGACGGCTTATAGGCCTGGAAGGATAACCGAGTCTAAGCACCGCAACTGCTGCCGTTGCCAACGCCCGTGGGGTCTCGGGGACGAGCTACTCGTCGGGGACCATTTGCAATGAACTCAGAACGATGAATCGCACCAACCTAGGTAACGAATAGTACCTATTGCTTCCACTTGGTGTTTAGCCCTAATACGCTAAGATCAACCGACATATTCACGGGTAGCTATCACCCTTATGATGTATGTGTCATCCTATCCTGACTGTTAGTGATGCTGCTATGCCGGGTGGCTGAATCCAATAATCATACGATGTGTCATCTCAAAACAAAAAAAAACGAATGAGGATTTCAGTCGCCGCCAGCGACGGTTTTAAATCGGATAATGTAATATTATAGCACAACCTGGCCTATTTAGCATAAAAATTATTTTAGAAATGAATTAAAGGAACGGATCTCAAATTATTTTTCGTTAGCTGGAGATTGTTTAAAAACTACGTCGAAAATGTACGTCGGTACTGCTTAGTTCGTTTTTGAAAGAGGTTGACGGGATGTTAAGTCAATTATAGGTAGGAGAACACGTCACTGCTACTACTACTCATTTCCGGAGACGACACAACATTTTTGCCATAGCAGGGTCTGACATTCATCGTACCCGCTATATTGCGTTGTACTCCTACAGATATCCGGCACATCCTTCATGGTTATTTACGGGTTTAGCGGTAGAGGACGCAAGGCTTAGGGTTCACACGACACATGAAGGGTGTTCTAAGAGTAAGAAAAAGCAGTTATAAAGAAGAAGTCGATTTTGTGTGTCAATAGTATGTTTTGCGACAATAAAGGTATAACCAATACAAGTTTATTATGACAAATATGCAGGTATCAAACCAATAACAGAATGGAACCTCCATGATATTTTATTTCGGATAACTTTTTCATAATCTTACTGTGCTGTTTGTGTTCCTCTTGTCATATGAGGATTAGGCCACCGTTTAAACATGTTGTTGCCAAATCGGTCCATCTGCGCTTGGCATCTCTTGCTTCTTTGAAATAGACATGTAACTAAGCGCAAAACGTAACCCTTGCTGTCGTCATGTAGCAGTGCCGACCGCGGAAAACAGAGACGCTTGGACTTTACGATAAAGAATGAAAAACCCAATGCGGAAACAACGAGTAATGACAATGGGGTCCGTAACGGCTAGTGAAGGGAACGACAAAGTAGCCATGCAAGGAGTTCGCGTATAAGTTACGTATAAGCACACTAGTGATCCCTAATCAGCGGGAGATATTCCAGGCTATTCCAGAAAACAGAGAACGAAACGACTGCGAGGAGAAAACAAAGCCGTCTGAACACGTTTTCACACAAAATTATGATTTAGTAAAGACAAAGAACTCGGCTAGGTTTACATGACAAACAGACGAAGTAGAGGTCATAACAGGACGACTTCGATTGATCAACTGTTTCTTGTAATTCCACTTGTACATGATCTCGTATAAGATAATCTACACGTAGAAGCACCGGTACGCTCCACTTAAGAAATTCATAAGCGTATACGAGTAAAAATCGGTACAGGTAACACAGAAGGAAAAAAGAAGACTAAGTAGGTTAACCGATGACGCATGAACTGCGAAAGCAGAGATTTGTGACTGCCCGACACACTTTGTCAAACGATCCCTCTAAATACGCAGCCCCATCTTACGCAAATTGCGACTTCTAGTAACAGCATCTTTTTGAAGGCTCAACTTCATCACTCATGCATTGTACAGCTGTTCGACGCTTTAAGCAAAAGTGACCCAGATAGTAGCATTACGGTTAACATGTAGTCATTCCCTCAACTTTGTTCATGGTTACAGTAGCTTCACCTGGTTGAGGCCCTGCACAGCATTGTACAGTACTTTAGAGGCGTACGCGGGACACGGACCGACTCTTAAATGCGACAATGTCATTTGGCGAGGAAATGAGGCCGAAATGAAAAAATTATGGGAAGACATGAACATCGACTTTTTTTGTAGCAGCGTCTTAATACCGCTGCTTTTTTGGAGGAAGGGGTTGTGTCTAAGCCTGACACAAATGAGTCTGAACTAACTCCGGCAGCTTGTGTGCCGGTTCTCACTGAAATTTCATGGAATTACAAACGAGAGAATTAACTAAAGAACTTATAAAAATTAAAGGACAAAAGAGTAATAGACTTGTCTTGTATAGAGGTACCGCCATGAAACCTGCGGGTTTGGGAAAAGCGTATTTTGGATTGCTTGCCACTCACCCAGACCCACGTTTCCGCTTAGAAATAAAGCGCATTGTTTCTAAAAAAGAAGAGCACTGGCAATAATTAACCGAAGGGTCTGAGTTTCGCGAAGGGGTGCAAACAGTGTGAGAAGGATAAGGAGGACTGTAATATAATGAAGGGTTGTCTAGACGGTGGCAGTATATGGGCTCACAGATATAGCAGCCTCTTACAGCAGTCACGGCCACCACACGTTTGCGAGGCAAAGGGTTCCAAACGGACATTCCTGTGAGAGGCGTATACGAAACTCCATCTAAACGTAGAGTCGACGATCAATGCGCGAACAATGAGAACCGCAAAAGACTTCATGCTGATTACTGCCAACTGTTTTTCTCTATAGTCGTAGAGACTGTACGCAAAATTACGACAGCCTCGACCACGAACCCAAGCAACGGCGAACAGAAATTGCTCACTAGTAGCGCCGCATCTTACAGACTATAGGACGGAGTATCAATCGTAGTAGAAGAAATAACAAAGTTGATGCTGCGAACGCATGACTATCCCTTTTTCGTAGACGGGTCTGCCGAAGCTAATCAACCAGGCACCAGGTTCTAAAAAGCGGCTGCCTCTACCGTCGGCATGGCCATTGTTTGACAGGCTCGCAGGATGCAGAAGCGAAACCAAATACAGTGCAGCAAGTCTGGACTACGACCTAGTGCATATAGACCCATCTAATCGTGCGTTATTCCATGCTGCATAACCTAAAATGAGCATGGCAAACGTACACGCAATCCACATTATCAGAGACATTGTAAAAGAAAATGCAAAGAAGAAGCAAATAGAAGAAATGAAAACCTGCGAGGGGTGCGGCACGTCTATACGCTTTATGTACACATATTATGGGAAACCCTTTTCACTAGACGAGGCGGTTGCGCAGTGGGTTCAAGGCTTCGCTGTGCCATACTTGTTCTTCTCAGGACTGTGGTATGGTCGGACGGTGTAAATTAGAGACTAGGTCCGGGCGTTCAACTGTGTCTACGAACAACAGTGCAGTAGAGCTGGCCCGAGGCGATTTACGCAATTCATTGGCGCCTAACCACTAACTCCCTGGCCGCTGAAGGGGCCCAACATGCCAGACATACGCCCACAATGAGGCTTGCCTTTGTAGGCAAAGCGAAACCTAAGATATACAACGTAGAAAATAATGCTTCCGTCACAAGCACATATATGTAGGAGTGTGGATTTACAGTTCGAACTGTTGTTCGAGTTTTTCTTGGCGAATCATTCGGTCTATTCGGCATGCGAGCACAAATGTGTGTATTTGTTGCTAGTTACCGAAATGCGTTGATATCAAAACGTCGAAATACGATGGGGAGTTTTGCGATCTCGAGGCCAATTAGGTGCGTCGAGCAGTACAGCAGAGGTGTAGATGTTATGTTCATTCCCTTCGGGTTTCCACAGTTTAGCAATATGGCCAGCTACAGTAGCGTTAAACGGTTGATAGCAGGATAGCGTGTACATAGAATCAGGGAGCAGGAAATGAGAATAGACTGTTTCGGAGGATTGAGTCGAAAACCGAACGAATTTGCCTCTCCGATAAATCAGAATGGAAATTGAGAGCGAAGGGAGTAGAGAGAGAGGCACAGAACAACAAAAACAAACCAGTGGCAAAGACGATCGAGCAAAGCTAACAACCAAAGAAACGAACGTGGCTGTTTCATTTGGTTGAGCCTGAAGGAGAACGTGTAGTTGAAGGCCACTTGGCGAGGAAGTCCAGCCGAAAAAAGAAGAGAAATACAAGCTAAAAAAGAGCGATCTGCTAAGACCGACAGATTGCCGGTCGGAAACGGGGGCCCAACAGGGGAGGAATAAGCCCTTGTACTGTCCTCCGTAACCGTTCGTAGATCACCAATTCATTCTGTTGCGACCGCTGCTACATCAGATGTTTAACCTATCGGTTTTTAGCTAACGAACGACGCTTAACGAAGCATACGGTACGGTTAGGTCCACCCTTTTTTTGATGGTTAGAACATAACAAAGGGCACCACTACCATGGTGCCGCTCGATAAAAACTCTGAGAAAGAGTAAACTGAGTGGCTCTGTGTGCAACATGAAACACTTATTGATGTACATGTACCATATGTCATAAAATTAATTATGTAAACATTATATATATATATATATATATATATATATATATATATATATATTGTGCATATGCAGGTCTGGTACACGGTATCTCGATTACATATTAATAATAATAACAATGTATTATGTTTAGTTGAACAAAATACACCCTGTCCCACTGCTGATTCTGACCATGCCTTAACATTCGACTCTGCTTTGTGTTTTCTGCAAGGAAAAAAAATTTCCTATTCAAAGTTCCGCTAAAAATCATAATGTTTTGAAATAGTTAACTCATCTACTGCATGCTAAAAACCGACTGATATCCCATAAACGTACACTGCGAATATCTGCAACTTCATATTTCGACCGACTCCATTCCGGTTGACTGCAAAGCACAGATACTTTTCTAACGACGTAAAGGTACGAGAGCTTGAAGCTATTTAATTCAAACGTTTGCTTCCCCAAGTTGTAACTATCACGTATTAGAAAAGACCATACGTATAGATGATTTGTTTCCGCTCTGACCCTTCAACCGTCGAACTGACAAATCGATGTTCAAAAATCGTACAACACATGAAGCTTTACTCATCTCTTTACCGGGTCAGAACGGAGAGGTTGGGCAGCGTAAAATGCATCATGTTGAACAAGTATAGCACGAATACCGAGCAGACGCGTAATTGGATAGACTCTGAGGGGTGTCCGACAATGTCTATGCATAACGAGATGGTATATGATGCTAAGTTCGTATTATAGAATGAGAAGGCGAACGGCGCTCGTCTGATTACTCGGCTCTGGTTGGGCCTTCACGCAGTAGCTATTCATTTTGTAGGCGTCTGAACTATTCTAATACAACGAGGTATCCCGTTAGTTGAAACCGGCCGAGTCGAGCTATCCAACTGTCTACTTATAGAGAACTTGAAGGCATAGAACTTGGAGGTTAGGAGGGAGTCGGACATAGCGACAAAGTATTGAATATTGATATGGCCCATTCAATATCGAGGACATATCGAATTGCGCATCCCTAATTCATCGAAATGCCAAAAACGACATGAAGCAGGCAACAAAAGTAATTATTCGTCCTCGTTGTTTTAGACTAACTACCTAGTATACAGTCGCTCATTCGTAACTACAAGGAAATGCTACAAGAAGCATACGATCTACGCGTATACTATACTATACTACTTCGTCGTCTCGTGTGACCTTGCACAGGAAGAGCTATGAGCAGGATAAACAGGACGATCAAAATGAACGACGAAGTACTTTATGAAGCATTGATCGTCGTAAAGGAATCATCAAAATATCGCCGGCGCACTGAAACATAAAGTTACATTGCTGTCCTGCGTCAGCAAAATCAACAAAATCTCATAATAGGAAAGGTCATAGAATTTAGTATACCATTCAAGTAATATCAACTTTAACGGAACTAAATGGATACCATAACGTAAATAATTCGGCTATGTGCAATAGCTTCGTACTTAGCCGGTCTGAAATCTTGATGAATCAAAACAATGGGCAAACAGTATACACTGCCTTACAATATAATATAACAGATATGACCGAATTTCAAAACGAACGACTTCTATTGTTTAGTTAGTTGAACGCTTCACAGCATTAGGTGATCAAAATTATAGAACACGTCGCGATCTCAGTGTACCTTGGAGCATAGGCCTCTATACACCAAACTATATCTATAGTAAAGTTTTGCGCTGCTTTCTAAGGATCCACGGTACGTACTTTTTTAATATATCACCCTTATAATTACACACAGGTGTCGCATTAAAACTGTAGCACTCGAATCCATTGTGCCTCAACCTGAATTGCCGCCAAATCTGTATCCAAGCCTACAGTTGTTAGGATACACGTACATTTGTTGTGAATAAATGCGTGCCCGCCAGGCCCGAATTCAGCGGTTACGGCGGCCGGTGAAGTCTGGTGGAGCAACCGCTTTGCACTTCTATTTTGCTTTTCACCACATAGACAGTAGTTAGGTATTCACCACCCCAGTCGCAGCACCATACTAACGGCATTCAATCGGGACTGAGTTTCAGGCGTATCTCTGTGTGAATGCTCTCGTGAGTGCATTCTGAACCGGGCAGATCGCTCCTCTGTATACGATCCTAACCGTAGCTCATCGTGTTACAGAGTTGGCTACCCAATCACTTCCCCTAGTAGCCCTTAGAGCACGCGCTGGTTCTCTATGTCACATGCTCCCCGACTGTCAGTGCAGTTGGAGAGGATTTTGGAAGTCAAATGAGGAGGCGACACAGAAACGCTGAGAGACGCAAAGGATAATCGTCTAGGAGAGTTTGTCCGATGCAACTCGATTCAAAGCAATAGACTCAGGGAGACCGGTACTAACGCGATGCTCTAACACTAGCCCGTAAGCTTTAAGCATACGGTTCACAATCCGCCCTCTTCTTCATGCAAAACCCCCTACTGATTCTTTGCCTCGTCTCACACGAGTCAAGGTTGTGTCTGCTGTTCCATCTCAAAAGACCCTCTAGGCTCTTAGTTTCATTTGTCGCTCTTTGGTATATTTGATGTTCAACCCTCTTGCATTTGGTGCGCGAAAATTTAGCAACGCAGGTAGATTCGTAACGCCTTTATTGTTGACAATTGCTAGTACTCCAAAAAAAACTACATGAATCTTCCAGAAAGGTTCTGAATTCTATTGAAAGAAAAAAAGAAATAGCCTTAAACGCAGATTAATATCTGTGTTTAAGGCTACTTCTTTTTTTTTCTTTTTTTTTTTTTTCTTCTTTCTTATTTGTCTTCTTAAGCCATTGCGCCAAGCATAAAATGATTAGGTGAGATCTTCGTCTGCAAATTTGCAAAGGGAAACTACGGAGACTTGTATTCGAAACTCTAGTAACACAGTATAATTTGGGTGCAGCATTTCATGCCACGGCCTTCTGGTACCATAACCTCAAAGGATAAGCTCGTATCCAGCCTAACTTGCAGATCCACCCTCAAGCTTGCTCTGTGCACCGTCTGCCGTTCCCACTTTCACGCAGTCGCTTTTAGTGACTGCAGGTACGTTACTTCTGACTTTCCCATACTGTTCCCGGTTTTCTCTTCCACCCCGTGCTATTGCGTTGTCCGTTTATTTCAACGGCGGTTCAAATCAGCTCGAAACGGTGGATGGAGTGGCTGTAGAAGCTACTTGAATTAAATCTAATCAAGAGCAGACAATGAGCGAGGCTAAGACAAAACGCCCCCTTGCAGAGCCCACCTCAATGGTCATTGGCATAACAGTTCCACAGTCCCAGTGAGACACCGCCGCATTGTCCCCTGTCAGCCGACCAAATATCCTCCACGTTTCAAGCTCTTCCTAGTTGGTTCAAGTATGTCCGTGGTCCGCGTTGCGTTAATCTCCCTCTAAAGCAGCCGAGTATCTTGCGGAGGGAGCCATTGGACCGCAATCAGGTAACGACCAAATGAGCAGCCGCATCGGACGAATTCGTGGTGGTAATGCTGGTGTAAGTGCTGCTGAGGGTGGAAATAGTGAAATGTATGTGAACGTCGACTTCTCTCGTTTTAAGCTTCCCCGTTTCTGTCCGATCAGATGGAGCACCAGTACGTATAATAGTCATCGCTGCTATCTCGTAAGTAAAACCGTACCTGCTTGAGAGGCGAACCAGGAGAATGAGTGCTTGAAGGGAAAGTCACTTGGAAAACGGGCAACGCGATTGAAAAAGCTGCCTCGCATCACGGAACCGCAGAGGTATAGCACCGATGCAGGTTGGGGAAGAACGTCTTCTCAAACATGTGCACTTCATACATATGAGAAATGTATGGTTTAATAAGCAACATAATGCCGAACAAAACATATGCGAGCTTTATCCTTGAAACCTAAAGGAAATAGACCTATTTTATTTGCGATTATAGTATGACAGAACATATGATAAGGAGTGAGCTATTCACAGTAACAGCGCTCCGCAAGCAAAGAGGAACCAAAAACAGATTTAGTGTTACATACACTTAAAATCGAGAAAAGGCGTTCAAATATCAACTGAATTACTACAAACCTGACGCTTCATCTAAGGAGAATCTTTTACCAACGACCGTGAAATATACTTCTGTGCACCGTGTGCGACCCTTTCTGACTATAATAATAGACACCTGAGAAGTAGACAATTTCTTTACCGATTTTCGAATATATGATTTAAATGAATATATTATGGAGTTTAGAATAAAACAATGACCTTATTATGGTAAAAATAGTGCGTCGTTTTTGGTATCTTAGCGCAGATCAGCTATAATCGAAACCTTCCGCTCTGAGAGAATCCTCGCCTAGACTAAGAATTTTCCTTTACCCCAAAAGGCAGTCTATATTATTTTACGCAGCTTCTGACAAATCAAAATAAGATTTTAATGAGACAAACCAGACATTGTTCAATACATTATTATTAGATTTGAACAACTTAAGATACACACGGATTTTTAATACTCTGTATCAGAGTCGCCATTTTAGAGAGGAGAATATCAGTCGTCGAGTAGGGTAAAGCCAGTCTTTTTATTCCTGCTAAGTGTTTTAGATGTTTTGAGTCCCTGCATTGTGGGACCTTTTGATTGTTTTGATGGGACCAAGATTTCATTCTGTCGAAACGTTTATGTATATATATATAGCACGCTCACTAATATCGCTATGCTAATATGCTACATAATAACACTACAAATGCCTTTTTCTCATATTACATAAATACCTTAAAAATAACCAGTTAGGTCTCGAATTAATCGGGACATATATATATTGTTCTTTGTGTTGTCCTCGTCGTCGAAGTTCTTTTTACATGCATTTTGTGTAACACATATGTACTTCTAGCGAGATTGGTTGGCCCTGCACGGTATTTTCTTGAATGCTAAAAGCTATAAATAGTAAACTAGAGAATTACTCTGCACGAGCAATCTAGTTTTCGTGCTGTGGTATGCTTATGTTATTACTACAGCTACGGCCAAAAGTCTCCAGCTAATTTAATGTCAGACTTGATTCTCCTCTTCGCCTTTCCGCATTATATATTATTATATGTACTTTATATATAGGACCTGTTTTTGCAGTGAACGTTCCCTAAGAGATGCTGGCGCGATACCGAGTCAACCACATGAGCATTGCGCTGTACGTTAATATACTACTGCAATAAATAAGGATCTGTAAGGTGTCAAAATATGACCGCTGTGTCCTAAGCTTGAATATTAGCGTAATCAGAAGCCTTGCCCAAATCGAACGCACCTGATCCGCGTAGGCAATCGTTTTGGCCTATATAGTCACAAAAGCACCGATATAACGTTTCATCGAGATGTTTTTGTGAAGTTGAATATTTAGAGTTTAGAGCGTTTGTTGTCCACCTGTGTCCAGTTCTGGTCGAAGACAAATATATGAATCTCTGCAAAAGATTATTGTCCTAGAAAACTATAGGTCATAGGACTTCTATATACCTCATGTTTTGTTTTAGTTTACGGGCACTTACAATTATTAAGGTGTTTTTTGTATGCACGGAATCATCTACCTACGTACGCACAAATGTCAGACATAAAGAATAGTAGGCAGGTGTGTGATTCAACTGCAAGCTAACAAATGCTATTGACTAGCTACGCATCACAATGGAAAATGCATGTGTATCTATGTCATTACAAATCATACTAATAATTCTGGGCGTACAAAACATCGGCGTCCCCATTTGCTTGAACACTGTATATTTGATATATCGTAAAATGAACATAATCGCGCAGTAATTACAGTCACAACTTGTTTACCACCTCACAGAATATTTTCAATAGATGCACGAGTACGGCAAGCGCCGCGTACATTGTGACGAGGCCACTTGCAACATGCTGCACGTTAGTGGCATGAGTAAAAGTTGATAAACATTGGCGTTGTCTTTATCTCCCTTGCATTAATTGACGTCATGGGCATTTTGCCTCGTTCGTGTACACTGCATAGAGAAATAAGCGTGCTGCCATGTATGACTGGGTCCCAACTGCTAGTCACGTGGGGTTTCAGCAGATACTCGACCTGTTTAAACAGAGGAGGACGAGAACGCGAACGAAAGGCGCAACTATGTGACATCATACCGTTTTATCGCCGAGGTTGTTGACCAGACAGTGCAGATACGCTGTCACCCCAAGCTGACTGGTAACGTTACTCGCTGTTGAGTTATCGAACGATGGCAGAATCTTGGAGCTGGGTGCCCAGAAATCCCCCGACTCGAGGGGGTCGTCTGAATCTCGGTGGGCACTGCCGCTTGATTTGCGGTGTCGGTTCTGTCCGGCTCGAACATGCAGAAAACCGCGACCTGCAATCGAATCATTGCGAAACACATTTATACATATGCAAGTATATCAATTAGGTCAAACGAAGAATAAATCCACCGTTAGATTTATTACAGTAGACTGTAATGCTTTGCGGATACGGAGAAGCGATTACCTTAGAGGGAACATGTAGCTAGCTAGTTAAATTTTCACCCATAATGCCTGCAAAATCATGATCAACAACCCAAATTTGTTTTTAGCCCATAGGATTTCTAAGGGCCATGGTTCACTTAAGAACCTTGAACACTGAAGAACTTAAGAACAGTGCAATGCAATCCTCTTTCGTTCTGACAACGTTGCGAAACCGACATTTCATGATCGATCGCCTTATTGAATCAATCAAATTAGGATTTTTGAATAATTTGAAATTAAATATAGTTAAATAAATATTGAAATAAGGAATAAATTCAAAACGGAATTGATATGATTCGTGGATATCAGTTCGTATAGTGTTCCAGACAAGCTAAGCACTAACGACAGTTTGTGCAAAGGGTTAATAACATTTTTTTTTTTTTAAACAACATTATCATTCCGGAGAAAATCCTTGACCAGCACCAATATACCATTACGGCTATCTTTTATCAATCAGTTAGAAGGTTTTTTTCGAATTGGCTATTATTCAAACGCTACTGAGCACTTCGTTCAAATTTTTTTTATACTCACATTATAGATATAGCAGTCAAATGAATAGAACGAGCTCAGTGTCCACCCTGACTACGGACAAGGCCCATCGATTAGTCGGGCCATGCGAACCATTCGATACCGTTACGCCCAATACATCGAGTATCAATGTAATAAAAAGTAAGGAGTAACACACCTGTCACCCATATATTTCCGTCCATATATCAGAGACCGGTAGAATCTGAAATTTTTTTTCTAACTGCCAGCAATATTACAAGAGCGCGCCCTTTCTAGAACTATATCGAACGAATCATTGAGAGACACATGTCGAAACAGATCTACATAGGTGGGATGCAGCGAGAAGACTTTCCATCTTCAATTGGACATAACATACCCACACAAGGTTCGAGTGTGCGTTAATGCAAAATATAAGCTGGCGACGTTTATTGCAAACTGTGCTATCTTTACTAAACCTTCCTTTGTGACAGATTCTCTCTGTCGCAAGGACATGTCTCTCAGAGGCGTCGGAACACGAGGCTACCTCTTGGTTATTTTTTTTCCGATGCTGTCGATGGCGAGTGCGACGGGACATCACGGAATCGTTGATCACAGGAATCGCTCTTCCGTCATAAGCTGATGGCGCGGCCATCTCTATCTATGTGCAGCAAAGATGCATCAGGCTGAGTGAAGTGGAGAGTATTCACACCAGAACCAGTAATTCCATTAGAGTGTATCCTGCGGTGCATCGTATAGCTGCAAACGTTCGTAAAGGTCGACGCAAACGACCAAACAAGGTAGGCAAGAACGAAAAAGATGTGTATGCTTCTAAATAATGAATTTGGGAAACAGCAGGAGCGCATCCCTATGATGTGCTAACGTCATCCGGACTTTCACTTGCATATGTATGTGTGCATATTTAGACAGAGCTATTCGGTGATTGCCAAAATATGCAGGCCACTGAGTGCCCTCTGCCGTCATCCTTAGTAAGGTCAAAATTACCTTATTCATATTTTCCTTATTATTAAATACGTATAGCTAATGTTTCCACAAAGATGTGTCCTGAAAGGTTCAATTAGTCTTGGTCTGACATTCGAGAATTTGCAGGGAATCGGTTGAAAATTTCATAGCTGCACAGGTCCTGACGCCCATAAAAAACAAGCCCAATCGTCAAACTAAACAATAAGAATACGGTATGATATAAAGATCATCATTTAAGGAGAAAAAAAAAGGGTCGGATCGGACAGCTGGCTCGATCTCACAACAATGCTTGCCCTCTACCGATTTGTCGTTGTTTTGAATTGCCAATGGCTCGGCACTTACGGCCCCGCGGCTATCCTCAGCAAGCCCTTGCGTCGTTCAGTTTTCCCATTTTCTGAAGCGTCGAACTTGTATTTTCAAATTTTTACCCTTCTTACTTGCTACTACTGCTGCACAAACAACGAGCGTAGCATCTACCCCTCCTTCCTACTGGTCCGCCACTCCGCCTCAATCCAGATCAAACCGGAAATGGCATTGGGAAAGGACATCCTATTGCTGCCGTTACTCTGACTACTCCAGCTGTGAGCAGTTTAAAAGTTTGGCGCCAATGGCTTCTCCTTCACCCCCGACCCGCTTCCAACCATGAGCTCCATCCTCGTAGCTTCTACTATTGTCCAACAGCAGACGATGAAAACCTGCAGAAATAGCAAGCAGCTGTCCATGGCTGTTGCCGAAAGGAGGACACGAGACTCCTCGGACAAAAGTGACTTATGCCACTAAGTCTACGCCACTGACACACGGATGACACATAAATAACGAGGTGCGTACGTGGAAAATGGAACAGTCTGTACATTAAACTTACGCTTTCCGTTGCAGCTGAGATTGCTACGAAGTTGTATGATTTGGACGACCATGGAAGAACCAACAATGTTAGCTCAACTCACGCTTCGAAGAGCATAGGGAGAGAAGCGATGCACAGAAGACAGAATAACGGCAACGATGTGTTATTGTAACTCGAACGACATTTGTCCTTGTATGGTTTGTTTGAAGCGGACTGCTGAATGATAGCGTAGAAGGTTTCGAGTATCGAATTTGGAACGACACCCATTGCACCACTCTGAAAAATTTGTTACCCCTCTGCCGGTCGAAGAAGCAGTCTCTTTTTATTAAGCTTATAACGCACGTCCGTTCTTGAAATCAAGTTTAGCTGAAGAAGTATTGCTACTTAATATTTTATGTAAATTACCATTTCGCATAGTGATTCAGGTCTGTGACGACTGCACGTGATTTCTACACATAGCTACTTGACGTCTCCCTTCTGCTAGGATGATTAGCTGATTTCTAATTAGAAAATTTGTTTAGCGGCCATTCAAAACGGTTCTACACTCCGCCACACCGTTGTCGCGGTTGTCACTGGTTGAGTCGTCTCACGGCACCCTGTCTAAATTGTAAAAACCACCATTTTATTACGCCACTATAAAAAAAACTCATTCGTTCATCTACCAGATAGAATGCGACGCGGGTCAGGTCTTCTTTGGCAAGATAAACCTAGCTCGCTTGTAGCCTATATCCGAATTGCTTTAAGGTATTACGTTAAAACCTCTGTGGCGTTCGCGTACGCCCGAGGCATATGCTCGTTTGGTCCCCAAACGGTGGTCACGATAGCAGTAGCAGTTACCATTATAAATGGGCTAGCTTTTTTCTTCTGTTATTATTACGGAACTATTTATAATTGAGCCGGTTAGTCCAGATGGTGGATAGCTAATAGGCTACCGATCCCGTTTACCGACCGGACCAAGCGACCTTCCACGTAGCTTAGCTATCGGACAGGCATTTATTAGCTAAGGTATAAGATGAACTACGGCCGTCGGAGAAACAATCGGTGAATTATACCACATGTCTACGTTTATACATAGCGTTGGCTATCTAGGGCATAAATATGCTTAGTTCGTCCGTATTATCCTGCCGATCGAGATACTGTCCCCGCTGAGATCCACTCGTACTAATTACTGCTATTCATTTTGTGTCTCGTAATCGAGAATGGCGAATAGCCTCCAACGCTAGCCCAAATAGTGTACCTGAATTGATCCAATCGTACAGCATAATACGCAGTTTATGCATAGAAATGAAACAGTTAACAGTCCGAGCTGGCCGTCTACACAATTGCGTACCTGATTCTACATATAAATATATATAAAATCAGGTACCGCAAACTAAGCAAAAATTTATTTAACAAGTGGGCGTCTAAACAAAATTACAATGCAATCTTTATATTCGGATGCGATGATGACGCTGATAACTGGATACGCGCGTCATACAATCTTTTTCCTATAATACTTTTCTGATAGTTGGGTTCACTGCGGCAAGGTTCAAGGGCTGAGATGTATATTTGGTTGACACGGAAGTAAACGACCGGACTTGTTCTAGGCTCATATGCCCTACTAATAACCTATCTGACTGCACAGATCAAGTGCCCTTGCCGGACAATAAAATCGTACTTCAACCTTGACCCGCAGACCCAAGTTTGTGGTGTCTGATAATCACCGCTTGTATCAATCAGAATAATGGACGTATCGCATATAAGCTACCAAAGTAGTTCTTTAAAGGGTTAAGTTTGAACAAGGCTACTTTTTGTCAGCCGGCTGACAGCCTTCCACGTAAGTTCAACTCTTCACTGCGAACTGGGTTATTGTTAACGATCGATTGGTGATTATGGAATACGATTTATAACTAGCTAAAGCTGGTTTAGGTCGAACCGCTTTTTCAGTTTTGTAATTTAGCCTCGATTCTTCCGTTTTATCGTTTCCGACCTATCCGTCACGAAAATGTCACTTCATTCCAAGCAAACAGATACTTTTGCAAATTCAAATAACGTCTGTAACAAGCACTGACGCACCGGAATGCAACGGAAATTTGACGGCTCCAGGCATTTGAGATGCACGGAACAATTTCACTAGAATCGGAGCTCTGAAGAAAGGCAAGCGAACTTAGGACTGCAGTATATTTCTAGCGTTTTGAATTGTACTGGCCGAATCAACCGTACCTTATTAATGACGCGTTGACCGTCGGAGCTATTAAGCCTAAAACATCGTAAGGAGCGTTGACGGGGGCGTTCAAAGTTTCGGTCTATTTTACTGAATTGAATTAATGACCATAAATAGACCCGAGCAGTGTCGACTATGATATAGGTTTGAGCACATGCTCTATATAATTAGTTGTGGTACTTCCTGAATCATTTTACTCACTACCGGGAAATTCATTTTTTTCATTCAGAAACGCATATGAAAGCATTTCAACAAGTCCTATGTACATATACAAATTTCACTGTGGGGAAGCTTAAGAATTAGATTTGAAATTTGAATGAGAATGCACCTATATACGATGCAGATGAAGACAGAATCACAACAGTAGCACAATACGATCCCTTATTCACAATATAATAGTTACAATAGAAAATATTAGATGGCTAGGCATGCTTTCCGTGTACCGCAGATGAAAGGCTGCTGTCACCCACCGAACAACGCTGTAACATTATAGTTTATAACATTGTGTTTGTTCTCATCAAGGGAATGGAAGGCCAAGGGTACCCCCACCGCTCCACTGGTGTTGTCGACGAGATGAAATCCAAGAGAACTATCGCTCTTCCTTGCATCCATATGCGTAGTTGAATATTATAGCGCGTGTTCCATCTCATCTAGCCAGTAGCAGACGGATCACGCAGCCAGGTTCGTACAACTAACTGTTCTTATGAAATCTGATGTCCTTTCATCATGATGATGACGCCATGGATACGATAAGCGCCGCTAACAGCGCACGACTTCAAGATCAATCCCTAAAAGCTTTTTACTTATAAGGGTGACGAACGCACGTGGATGAGCAAAAGAGATTATATTACGAAGAGGTCGAATTCCGAAAATCAGCCGAGTGGAGCGGTAGTTATTGCAGAAGCCCACGTCTGGTCGGCTGGTTGACAGCCTTTACCTACACTCAGTCACGTAGAGGTCATTACTGTCACAGGTTGATATAAAGAGAAGTAAAATGTTCCGTTCGTCTACTCTCAGGAAGCGGCCGATATTAGGTCCACCGCGCGGTTCTTGACAGGGGCAGCTTGGCCCACCTATTAATTCTTACCCAATCGGACACGTGGCGTATGATATGCACGTGGATATATAGATAGGTGTGTATGTTCGCCGATAAGTTGGTTTGTGCTTATGTCTATCTGTTTGCAGAAAAAGGCCTCGCCGTTAGTTATAAACTGGTATAAAATATCCGTTAGGTCGAATCGAATCATACGATTGAACCATACCATTTTTTGCTCACCTCGTTATTCTTGTAAGAACCCGTGATGTTTTCGGACATTGTTGCTCCTTTAACCTGAATCGGGCTTATTGAATAACATCTGCCGCAAGGAGATTGATGCGGTAAACACTTTTTCACCGGTGCGCGTGTCATAGGAGTTCATCGGAACATAGAAACTTACTTTTTTTACACTCACGCAAGGACGTTATCGGAAAAGCCATTGTCATCTTTGATAACAGCATAGCTACTATGATTAAATCAAATGAGCCAAACGCCAAAGGTTTCTGGCGTTTTCCTGCGAATCTACCCATCTTGAAACGATGGACAGATTTCGTTTTTCTTACGGACATCAACGAATGCGTAAACGTTATAGGCCATCATGAAGTCAATAACGTCAGAGTACCGAGGTTTATGCAGATGCTTTTGGAAAATTGCCGTTCAATCCAGTTTATATTGCTTACTATAACGATGCAAATATGCCTATGAGGTACTAAACATTCTTTGTTTATAAAGCATGTTGTGTGTGCTATTAACGAGCATCAAATGTAAGTGCCTAAGTATGAGACTCATCGTTAGATGAGTTCACCCTTAGTTACTTATGGACTTACTGAAACACAAGACAGTTATCAAAACAAACAAACAAATAATATACAAAGCTCGATTAGGCCAATAATAGGACTGTGTTTGATATTTGTTTATCGAATGTCTAAACGCCTGCCTATCAAGGGGGAGGCGGGACAATATCGGCTGTAGCATAGAAAGACTAATGAGCTAGCACGACGCTGATCAGCCAGCCGGCGTTAGTCAACTCTCCTTCGTTTAACTTATCGATCTATTTGTCTACAAATAAAACACTGTACCATACCCCTTACTTTTGCTTTTTTGAGTCGTTAAAAGCTGGATTGTGTGTCAACTAAACAGGGTAAAATGGCCATGGAACATCACAAGACGAAGGCATATTCGTTGTATCGTCAGAAGCTGTATGTCATAGTTTGCATGCTGTGCTACTTGGTAGCAATGTCTGAGTCCGAGGCAAGGTGTTGGCAGCGCCCCTGGTGCCAGACAACAAAGCTTTGCGCTAAGGCAGCGAGAAGTAAAACGTGTTTCTGAAAGTGAATAAAGAACAGGGCGCGGAGAAACACACGAAGGCTCGAGTGCCCTATAGGTCGTCTAGACAGTAATAAATTCGAAGAGCCTGCTTTCTTGCATGGCAACTGCCCGTGCTTTTGCCAATTCGCATAGGCCTTCGCGTGTATATATAACGATAACAATATATTATAAATAGACGTTTAGGTGCAATCGTTTCTCAGTGACGACTTCGCCAAATTGTAATAAAAATTCTAAGGTCTGAGGAAGCTCAATAATATAGATCACATTCTAGATGCGACTTTCTATTGAACCTCGTGAACTGCAGTTTGGCCGGACATTTTCTGTCGTATAGCTTTGTTTACCGCAGACACACGAATGGCATAATGTATAGTTAGAGATGAGTCCGTTGATGGTGATTGCCGTTGCTGTTCTTGTAGGAAGCGCAAGAGACAAAAATCGATGAACAGGTCAACCGCTTCTTATTTGGTAAGGACACCTCCAGAAACGCATATGGCAACATACAGCGGATCCTCTTTTTCATGACGTTTTGCAGAAAGCTCTTGACGGTTGGTTTCTTACCGTACATGTGTATAAAATTTTTTTTTCGAAAATACTATTTTTGCTCAACAGATTCAGCTTTTGCAAAGGGATCCATCTAAACAGTCATGCGCACACCTTAATATTGTCGTTTACCATGCAAGTATAACACAGTAGTGTGCGTTGAGTGTTTTCGCTAGTGCAAACAGCTTCCCCTATTGATCCCGTTAGCTAGACATAGTTATATGTAGTACATAACAAGATACACTGATACACAATTGTACCGCGGGTACAGCAGTTTTGAATGCCCGCCGTACCTCGCTTCCGTAGATACAGTACGAAGCTGACTTCTACGTTTGTTCATATCTTGTGCTCTGCATGGTAATTGACTGGTATTATACGTGCTTAAAGTGTTATCTCGGTTGCTAGAAATAACTGTCGTTGTTTCTAGTACCTTCGCTTATATGTGCTAACTCCCGCCACTATTACTGATAGAATCGAAGAACGTTCGCCTTTCTCAGAAACTCCACAAGACTGTGAAGGACAAAGAAACACCCGTGTGCTTTTGCAAACATCGATTACGATAAGTAACGGCTATACAGTTGGCCATAGCATGAACAGTATAGTGAGTGAGGAAAAAGATATAGGACTAGAACAATGCATTAATATTACATTGAAAAAAATCCAATGAACAATCAAGAGCATACTGCTAAGGACGAAACAAATACCGAAATGACCTATAGCCCCCATAAGGATTGCGCCATATTAGGCGAATCTCTGTAAAAAAAAAAATGCTAGCATTGGTATATGAGGTGCGCTATCATTTACGCTATCCATAATGTCAGGCCTATTCGCTCCTGTTTTGGTTTAGTGTAAAAATAAATCATTACATCATTGTTTCAATTGAGTCTACGAAGGACGAATACCAAATAAACTTAAATCAAGCGTTGTTTAATAAAAACGCAATGCAACATATCGGTCCTTTATGATATTTAAAAGCTTACTATACGATGCATTGACGTTCTTGCTAATTCGTAAAGTCATACTAACTCGGTTATGAAAAATTAAGAGTTCCTTTGCTATTTTTATAGTGATGATGGTAGAGAATCCGACAGCTGCGCGTTGCGCTGTAGTCTTTCATAGGTCATACCACATCTGCACATATTTAAACACGCAATTGATCGACCTGAATGGATAGAATAGTTTCCATCTATGGAACCTAATTTAAGCACAAAAAACTAATAAGCTGCCCTCCCATACCCCGCAACCCACCTTCAAATGGTTTGAAAGAAAATAGCACAAGTGTACTGTATCCTCTTTGTAAATCTGCGTGTGAATGTAAAAAATGCTCGATTGTCCATTTAATAAGGCATTTGCTTTCCCATTCACCATTTTCAGAACTCAGGAAGACAAGGCATCGAGTCGAGATAGGTTTTGGGTTAAGCTGCTAAACGAACCGCGAAATGGACAAACAAAGAGGTGGACCTAGAGATGTCTGCGCTATTGCCGTTATTGCTTTTTTCTTCTACAAAAAGGGTGCCGAGATTAGGGTGCACGCGTTTAGGGAAACAAACGAAAAGGTTTTAACGAGTTGACGCGTTTGCGATTGTCCTACCGTTGGGCTCTCGTATACAACGAACACGAGCCGAGACGATGATCCCAGCAGTGGAAGCTGGCACCGTACACGTTGTTACAGTTCTCTAGTTCCTAGTTCCTTTAGGATAAAGATACAAACAAGTCCTATCTCGACATTGGTGGCTTGCTTGAATAGCCCCAGCAAGTTCATACCCGTTTGTTCGCCTGATCATCCGCCTGCTACGTGTTTCCTTTTTCTGTCCCTTGTCCCCTGACAACGCCGGACATGTTTAAACGAAGCACAGCCGCGAGTGTTCTTGTTCGATCGTGATTCCGAATGACGCGCATCGTGGTCGTGCTGTGGGTTGTGGTTGAGGCTAAGCGGGGGACCGCGACAATGCTTTTCTTTCTACTTTGCGATTCCTGCTGCATTCGTCGAGGATCTTTGTTCGCCTAGACAGGCATTTGTCACATTATCGCAATCAGCCCCAATGCTAGCTATCGCCTTCCTGTGTTTACTCGGTAGCTGTGTAGGTTGGTCGGTATGGAAATATATGGCTGACATGGGCGTGGTGCGGGAACGGCATTAAGTTCGAGAGAAACAAAAACCCACGACTGCTAGCAACAGCGATTTTGTTCAAAACCAGCGGGGCACACCTTCAGTGTACATACACATGTAATTAGAGAAAAGTAATGGGTTCTTATTTGTCTCGTGATTGAATGAATTCGTGTTAAACTGAAGTGTCCTTCAGTTCAAGGGTAGTGCGATCGAACGAAATAATGAGTAGGAGCCGAATAGAAAATTAAAATAGCGCTGGGCGCGTAGGAGCACCTTTTCTAATTCTGCCCTTGTCGTGACCTTAAGTATGATTATAGTTTCCCGAAATAATCTAGAAGTTCACTGAAGAAATAATCATGTTGTGAGTGTACGGACCAAAACTTCCGACAAAAACGGCTTCCGTCTCTGTATGGTTCTATCAGAAATAAATACAACCCGAAAAATATGCGTGACTATGCCATTAGTATCAAGCGCACAGCCATATTGCGTGGGTATAGTCTCTTTGCTAGAAAATGTCAACACTTATAATCTTTAAATAAACATATCTTACACTTCGAGTCTACGTGTAGCCTTTCATTTGCTTACGGTCGAACTGCCTTATTAGGCAGAGTAAGCTACTCGTACTTCTTAGCTCCTAAACCTATAACGGTCGTTTTTCAGTCGTAATCCCTCGTTGTCAGTATCGGCCGTTCTCTTTGGCGTCGACTCCCTTTTCTTTCTGTCTTCGTTCGCTTCTTGTCCATTAATGTCAATATTAGCTTTAGTTCGTCGTTACCGTATCGGAACACTGTGAGAAAATGTAAGCACCTACAGAATGGACGTCTATGATAGTCTTTTTCGTTATAATATACTTGTCTCATCATACGCCGTTGCTCTCCTTCAGCAACTATATCAGAAGCAGCCCCGAGGCCATTATCTGCTGACCGAACAACTCCTTTTCCTTCAATGCGTCCCTGTTGCTGCTACTGCTACCGTTCCAGTCCATAGTTGCAATTCCTAGACCGAGTCATCACGACCGCTGTTATTGCCAGTCGACATAAGGAGAAAGACAATGGCTCCAGTGAAAACCATTCTCCTTTCAAAGCAAGCCAGTGCATCGTACTGTATGGTACGCCATGTGTGTATGTAGAAGTGTAGATATACCGCGCCGTACGTACAATGGCCGTGCCACGGGGTCACGGTAATGGTGGCACACTTTTTCTGGCGAGCGACAATGGTGACAGCAGGAGTAGCAGCGACAGCGGCTTGACTTTGGCTTAGAGCACCGGCTTGGCTGACTCGGTTGGATCTGCCGAGTCATCTCGAGTTGCGAAAACTTTTGTTTTCACCTTCTTTCGAGAAGTCTGATAGCAGACTTCTCTTCGGCCCTCTTTCTGCCCCAAACTTCGTTGCGACCCTCACCCGGCTTCCGGTCTCGTCATGTTCATCGGTCCGTTTTTGTCCCTGGTCGAATTTTGTCGCGAAAGGCGTATGCGCAGTCTAAACTGGGACAGATGCGCGAGAATGGCTGCATCCAGTAGCGGCTCACCAGCCAGAACTGAGCTCTTCCAGTTACCCTAAAAAAGACTTCGAACGACGGGTTATGGATCAGCACTTATGTCCTTCGTTGAACCATATTTAAAGAACGAAACTTCAAGCTGGGTGAACACAGTCATTACAGCCCTGCGCTGTTCCGCTGTGGTCGCGGTTCTTCTATCTGTCTTTTTTTAGGGCTTCCAGGAGCGACGGAAGATAAAAAGAAACACTGGCTGGCTCCTGGAATACGAAGCAGCTGAGTTGCAATGTAGACACGACTGCGTCCAGATTCGGACTTTTTCTAAGCGTTCGCCGTTCCGCTCTCTGATAGTTTCATAACATTGTGTTGGCCGTCCTGCGTCTGCTTCTGCTGCTGTAAGTGTGTTTCAGCTTGAGTCACTGCTCCCACTACGCAATCGTCGTTATCAATTATAGTAGCAAAGGTAATATACACTCGTCTGTATGTAAAACGCCCTCATCGATATTATAAAGATATTTACTGTATTGAAATTATATTCGGTTATTGGTTATTCTTTATGCGAGTAATCGAAGTAGTCGTAAAAAAAAGTATCTTCTGCTGCGTCACATTTTGTATCGATGCCAAGTGTTCGGAACCAAAATGACCTATAGTATTGTGCGTCATATCTTTTAATAACCTGACGCGGCGTTTTCGACTTGTGTAGGCTGGCTGCTTTCACAGTAATAAGCTGACCGAGTTGCAGCAACTTGGCGGATCAGGTAGCGTTCAACGGGCAGCTAACAGGCTAGGGGGCCTAGTGAAGCGGAAGCTGGCCATTCATTAGATAACGCGAAGAAGAAACGGCCCAACACAAGAAGGCGCTGCTGCCCCACCAGCGATCGACGAAAGGCGGCTGTAAGAAATGGCTGACCACTAGGGACAAGAACATTAAGTTCACCGGCGAATCACAGAGCTATTGTTCTTGTTACCGAAATCAGCATAAGAAACAGGGGCAGCAGTAGAAGGAAGAACTCTGTATTGCCCTATAGTGGCAATGGCTCGCTCAGTTCAGCGCCACTTTGCCTAGTCAGGAACTTGTTTCTTCTAGTAATAACAGCCTTTGAACAACCGGATTCCTCTCCAAGAAAGGGTTGGCGAACTATAAAGCTCTAGGCCTACAAGCCAAAGCCGTAACCGGTAGTCTTCTTAACTTGACATTGTCAGCGGCAGTGGTATCTAGCAAACAAGGATGTCCATGGTTGACCTCAGTCGACAATGCAGATGACAATGTTTAGTACAGTCAAGATGATGTCCGAGCTTCCAAGAAATGGCTTCCATTCTCGGCTTCGCAGCCAATAAGAGCAGTCGCCGCTGCCACTGAAGCGGGTAGCGTGGCGATAAAGATTGGCGACAAAGGCTGTTCTACCATACTTTTGCTACTTCACCGCTAATCTTGCTGCCATTTCGACGACAACTGCTCGAAATATTGGCGTTTCCATTAGTGCGGTCAGCATATAGTTCTCCTAGTCGCTGAGTCTTCTCGGCAAGAGGTCGCATGGGTTGGTATGGATTAGACGGCGTCGCTCCCTTCATTTTCTTGCTTTACTCTGTTTCTTTTTCGCTTTTATCCTGGCGAAAACCAGTGAGTGAAACCTCAGTAGTCACGCTGTCTTCTCTGTGTTCCCTTCTGCAATCATGACCTCCGCGCCGCCTGTCATCCTCAGATATGGCAGACAGAAGCAAGCCACTGCGCGGGAAAACCTTTTCCGAAAGTGACATGCCGTTCGGGGCCAATGCAGCAATAACAACACAGCGGTAGTGGTGTTGACTGCAGAGTAGCAGACTTGCGATTGCTGGATACCACTAGCGAGATCTGGGGCTCTCACGCTTCGTAAAAGTACAACTAAAGCTTGTTGGAGCGAAGGTCCGGAATCGGAAGCTAGCTGGCTGGCCTGCAAGGAGCTGCTGAAGCACATAGACAGTTAAACAGGCGAATAGAGGCGACACGCACAATATAAAAGCTTTGTAGCTCTTTTGTGGCGGACAACGAGGCCGCTACTTTCATGTTACATCTTACTAACCAGTGATCTGACAATCAGCCAGCCGATCGGACGGAATGCCCTATTCGCCTGTTCCCTACTTGCGAAGGCTAATAGGAACGAAAGGCGAGAGAAGAAGCGCCGACGTGGCTGTGGTTGTGCTACGTTGTGCTATCCTGTACTGTCATAAAGACACAAAGATCAAGTCCAACAACGATAGAGACCGGAACTACAGTGGGTGGTTAGGGAAGTAGTCGTGGTAATGACGGGAATAGTAATAGTCATGGTTGTAGCCATAAAGGGTCCCGCAATAGTAGCAGATCTTTCCTTGCTAACGGGAGCGAGTGCCGGGTAGTTCACCGAGCGGTTAGGAAGGGACACAAAAAGCCGATTCGACACAGCCATCACCCACCCTGCAGCTACGATAGCAAATCGACGCCTCTAAGCGATGAGTAATTCTTGCTTAGTGAGCACTATTCTCCGGCCAAAGGCACCACCTTCTTTTTAGCTCAGACAACGGCTTGCATCCATCGTTCGATGATAAGCTAACTCGTCCAGGCTGCCTACCAACTTTGAGTCCTACTATTCTCTCATCGTCAAAGAAAAGTGGGCAATGAGCCCCAAGATTGTTATTTTGTCGGCGATTCGGCTGGCTCCGATCTCGCCGGCCAAGACTAAACAATAACGGTAGACCGAGATTCTTTCGGAAGTCGAGAGAAGAGAGTTATTCGTTAAAGAGTAACCCAACAGAAAAGAACAGAAAAAATACAAGCGTTTGGACAAAAGCGTTAGGCCTACTTGATCGGAGCTTATCACCTCCGTTCGCTGTCTTCTCGCACGCCGTTATCGTCGTTCCATCTCTTTTATATATACAATAAATGAAAGCTACCGTTTCTGTTAAGTTAAAAGATGAAAATAACCGTTGTCACCGAGGTTGGTCTGCCCCAGTCGCAAAGCTTAATTTTCTTTGCGTGTTCAGTTACTTCACATGCTTATGCTCTGTGTATGCTCATGCGGATTGCAGGTCAAAAAGTTATTCTTTCACTATTTTAGTATCAGCCAAAAATCTATGCGTAGTGGCAGAAGGCCTAATCTCTCTGTATTTGTTGCAAAAGTTGAACATTTGAATCAAATAAGAAATACTTTAAAACACTGTGCCTGGACAAAACACGAGGGATATAGACAAGCTATATAGGATGTTAGCGGTGGTCAGCGCCAATCTGCAAAGTATTACCGTGTGCGACGAATTGATATTTTAGCCTAGCAGTAAAAATCAGCGCCAGGCGTTCTTACCAGTTCTGGATGTAAAATTTACTATGGTTACTTCTATGGCGTGACGATGGATATGGGTGACGCACGTGTGTTAGAATCAAGGGCATGGCTTGCTTCACTAGCTAGTAACTCAGCGTGCTAGGAGCGTCCAAGCGGATGATAGTAAACATTGTATCTATCTATTACCTTGAGACATGCCCTGCGAAGACCATATTTAGTTTTGGTAATTTTCGATGCAATAATCTGCCTCAAACACCATCTGCAACTTCTATCTATGTGCCATTATTCGAACTGCAAAAATCGTCTGATAGGTAGCATACTCCTGCATAAAAGTAGTGGATATAAGCAGTAATAAGGTGAGTATTGGACGTCCTTTAATCGTTTAATATCCTTCCTCTTTGGCGGGGAAGTGGCTTTACGAAAAGAGAGGTTCCCGACGTCAGGCAAACCAATCAAAGACCGAAAAGGCCTACAATAAACACGACATTGAAGACTTGCTGACATTGCCTGGACTCCGTCAAAGACCAATCTATATCGCCCCAACGGTGTTGCTTGCCTTATTCAGTGTTCAGAGTGTCAAATACTTTGTTAAAGGGTACTGAACCCTATATTTGTTGGCATTGAGGCCTAAACACAATATCCGAAGTTACTCAGCGTAAGCTAAGAACCCGACTCGCCTTGAAGGGAGTTCGTCCGAAGAAAGCCGCCCGAGTGCCCATCCTCTTTGAATATTTGCAAATGGACCAGGAACGAACGATCGAGTTCACCTCTGCAAAGGTGAAATCCCTAATAAACTCGGATTTTGTCCCTTGTGTCCTAAGGCATCATTGTACCTACGGCAGGATGATAGCCTAGTGGAATTTCAGCGGATCAGCATAAGTTCGCAAGCCATTAATAATAGCAAATGGTATACATGTAAATGCTTGTAACAGCGGAACTTATATGGCAGTTCTATCACGAAGCACGATCAACAGAAAAAGGTTTTAAGATTCAAAGTTACACACGATGCACTATGTGGAACGCATCTTGATCAGCTTTTGAACCCGTTTGAGCGATGGGCTGAGTGGACGCGGTTAACATGCGTGTCGTGTTCTACATACAACATCCATGCATTGATGTCAAAGAATAGACGTTTTTTTTTTGATAGGCGTTGATAGTTTTCAGATGTGCGAGGCGTGGGCGTATTACAGTACACTGTTTAGAAAATTAAGGCATTGCAGTACCTAGTATATAACGTGGTGAAGAAATAACGGTGACTCTCTGACTGCTACCTGGACATGCCTTGGGTGAATTGGTAACTTCTTTTAACAGACGCAGGAAAAGTAATGAGCATAGGAGACTTGACGTGTGAGATGTCGAGTTTTTTGCTCTTGGATCAACTGGGCCGAAGAACCGTAAAGAGCAATGCGATGAATAAGCTTCCTGTAGTGCAAACGAGCAAAATCGCATATTAATATGATTTTATTCATAATAAACTGATGGAACATATTGGAGGAAGTATTTATAGGGCGTATATATACATTCGTACCACTGTTTACGTGTGAAAAAAAGCAAGGTTTCTGGGGGTAACTTCTCGGGAATATATTCGCGTACAAACCATATGTAACTACTATAGATCATTTGCATAACATATATGGACGATAATGCGAGAAGGTCTTCCTTATACATACACATCACGTATGCATTTGTATCCACGCGCTATGATATGCTTTCTCCTTTTTAAAACGATGTGGTTGAGTGCGCGATCTTGCCACCCACGTTCACTGATATGTGACCTTGAGCAGGCCATCTTTCGTCCTTATTCCTATGAACAAATCCCAAGCCGTTATAAGCAACCGCTACTGTCAGACGATAAATCTATGCGTACATTCTATCTGTGTAGTGTCTCGCAATCCGGCCTTTGGAAAATGGTTTCCAAGCAACAGCAATGAAAAGCAGAACCAGTAGAATCGGACGGTCAATAAATACGTATAATAAAATTACAGGAGGAACATTGGCATACAAGAATAATAATAATAATAACTCTTTTACTAAGTTTTACTAAGTTACCGACAATGGTAATAGGAAATCGTTTGGAATAATGGAATAGTTGTAATGAAGCTCTTAGGTATCGACCACTAGCATTCTGAGGCATCTATACATAATATTCGATAGGAATCCATATGGGAAAAAAATATACATAGCAATGGACAAAATATGAACATATTTCGGATATGAATGTATATTATTACCAACAAAACAATTTTATTTTCTGTAGGACTAGGGGCAGTGAGGAAAACATTCCTGCCTATGCTATAAGCGCTTGATTCAATCAAATTACTGTAGTTGGTCCCAATATGAAGAAAGCCACGGTAAGGAACGGCGATTATTTCAGTTTGAAAATCTGCTATCAAACTGCAAAATGAACAAGTTACTGCCCAATAACAGAGTTGTTGTTACTATAGTTGTACATAAAAGGTTGCATACCTATATCTGAACGGCTGGGAAAATTTAGCCGCTCCGCATATTCGTTGCACCTTATCACCTCATCAGACAACAGGCCGCACGCATCCTCCAAACCATGCACGCATACGCGGGGCCTGTTTTCCAATACCCCCGCTCCTCTGATATGATCTTTTTTCGGCTGTTGCCGTCACCGCTTTTGCCGTCGCTACCACGTTAGATCCCTGTGCACTTTTCTTGCAAGAACTGCCATCCAGTAATGGCTATATGGAGTACCTATACCACTCATAGCCAACCCACATAGCCGTCACTACTGGCACACCATTGCCGCGCGTCCTCTGTTAAGACCGAACGAGTGTGAAAGCAGCTGTGGCGCGCTCGTTCTAACAACTAAGCTGTACCATCGGCGCTTCTGCGGCGTCTGTCTCCACTACTGCTGCTACCAGCGCCGCTCGGAGGTGTACGGTAGCGGAAACAACAGCAGGCGGTAGCAAACGGCGGCGACGTGCAGACAGATCATCAAATTTGGAGCAGGGCTCCCTTCTCGTTCATTCTCATCCAAGGGACCTTGCTCATTCTGCTACATCCAACTTTTTTACTCCCGTATGGGTTCTACGCCTCCGGTTCGTTCCGTACTGCTGGCATCACTACGGTTTCTGTGAAACGGTACAGTCGGGCTTGCTGTTGAAGATGCTTCTGGTAGTGAAATATATGGAACAGGCGGCCCTTGAAGGCGTGGTGGAACGAAATACAACCCTAGCCCTACGCCCTCGATACAGCCTATTCACCGCCTTCCTTCTTCTAGTTGGAGCTATAGGCAACGGCAGCTCTTTGTATAAGAGAAAAGAACTATGCAAGAGGAACAGAGAAAGAGGCCCGAGTGGGAAGCTTCTACCTTCAGTTCTTTCCCGACTCTTCGCCCCTTGTTAGCTCTCAGCTTAGCACGTAGCGAGACTCTTGCCAGCAGTTTCTGCCTCTGCTTAAGTTTGCTTATCAGAGAGCGGCGGCCGGAATAGGGGCTCACTGTGGCGGCGGCGCGCGCAAGTCAAGCGAAGGAGCAGGCAAAATGGCATGAAGTCGTCAACGACACCGATGACGACAACATCGAAGGAAAAAAAGAAGAGGTGAATGCGCAAACGAGAAGAACAACGGTTGGTTGGATCGTTCACGGACGGGTACTAGGCCGCTCGGTAGGTCGACGTGATTCTTCTGCTTTAGCCCTTAAAGAATGGCCCGTCGTGTTTCCCCTATATTCTTGAGCACAACGTACAAAGCGATCCGACCGACAATCCGCTAGCTATCTTCATATAAAGGAGAAGGACTGGTTGACGCTGGGCGCGGCACCGAAGACAGACACGCCGAGTAAAAGATGTAGAACAGCCACGGTTATGCCAGAAACAGCAGTATGAATAACATATACACGCTCTTATAAAGAGCAGCAACAGGCTATTAAGTGCAGATATGGTGGCCTCATGATAGCCGGATAGCACTTCGTTTCTTGTTCGCTTAGTTAAAGGCGTTAGCATATGGAAGGGAAAGGCGTCCTTAGACTCGGTTGGCTTCTTTTCGCGGTTCCCGGCTTCAAGGAGGCATTCAAGGCCTTAGTCATGGACATGGCGGTTACATGTGTATGTGTATCGTCTGTGCAATACCATGTTGTACCTCCGTCTAGCTTACACGACCGTAGATGAACAGAGTATTTACATCGGTTGCTAATGTGATGCGCTGTGTACCTAATAATTTACTAATATTTGTGGTAAAGACCATATCTCGACGTATTTATGTGAATCGCGCTCATAAAGACTAAGCAGCACCTTATTATCAGATTAGCTATGTTCTAACCATTCCTTTCATCCGTACTGTGTTCGGATATCTCCTTTGGTCTCGTGATGCCCCTATCTTAGTTGTACGTTTATTTACTGCATGCGCATTGTACTTGTTGAAGAAGCTGTCTAATGCATAGACACATTGGTTACTAGTGCTTTTCCGCGCCCTGCGCCTTCATTCGCTCTTTATCTCCTCTGCAAGTCTGCCCGAAGCCTGTTAGCAGGTTTCTTGTTTTTCAGAAGGACACGCGAAATGAGCAGGAATACGTGTTCGCTGTTGCTGCTTGAGATAAGCGACACAGAGGCCGTTGCTGCAGCTAGCAAACGCAGCCATCCCCCCCACAACGCGTGGGGTCACCAACTGTGTCCAGCCTCACAAACCACTACCATGCTAACTTTTATTTTAAACCCGATTTGGGTGCAATACTAAATCCGTACTACTTCACGATCGTTAAGAGACTGATTGTGATGTTATTAGAACAGCGAGAACAAGTAAGATATTATCATTATTGCAACTGTTATAGCAGTTTGGACGCCTTTTGTCTTGCGCATACATCATATCCAACATTTATGATACACGAATGTATGTTTCACATTTTGTAAACCTATATTCAACAGACAGGAACAGGCATGGAGAAGCGTACACTTGTCAGTTGCCACTTGCGACTAAAACTCAAACGAGGCTGTTATATGTGAGGGGCATATGAAGTAGATAAGAAACGTAGAGGTTTCTTTGACCAAATATACTTGATACACGTGTTACGTACAACCTCAAGTGATACAATTCCGTTAAAAAAATATTGTACTTTATTTTAAATTTATTTTCCATAATGTAGTCAGCAACTACTTCGTTGAAGTCCGGCATTATTTCGAATGCCAGCACTTGCTTTAGCAACTAGTACTTTCGGCTCATTGAATGCTTACGACTCCGTAAATGCTCACACAGCCGCTGGCTGTACAATTCGAGTTCTCACATCGTTACAAGCACCTGCATTTTTCTGCCAGAGGAGGAGAAGCGCAGGTTGTATTGCCTAATTTAGGCTACTTTATTCTAGCCTGATCAGACAGTGTGCCTTACTGTACAACTAGCCCTTTGAAATCGTGAGTACAGTGGCTGATTTAGTGACGATGAGCGGAGTGGGGGTCGAGTGCCAGTAGGTGTGATACCGAAGCAGGACACCAGACTACTTGCCCACAAAAGACGAACGGAATGTATTAGACTGGCACTGCTGCGAATTACCGTAATCTGGCCAAAGGAAAGACGAACGATCTGCAGGGCGGCCAATGAAAAAACAACGTGCTTGCGTTGAGTGTTACTCTAGCAGGACCCAGAGAAAAGGCTTCTTGCACACTGCATCAAATATAAGAGAATCTCTTACCACGTAACGACTTACACGAGGAGAGATCATGTGCAAAGAGTGGAAAAAGGACGGACTGGATTGTATGCTCCGATGAATTTAATTATTTTGAAGTAAGGGGTTCGCCGGTCTTGTTCGGTCTATACGTACAGAGTGTTGCTTTATTCTTCAGAGTATGGTCCGGTCTCTTCTTCATTTCAGCGCAATTTCCACGAAGCAGTACTAGTGGCCCTTTAGTATACCGCTACTTCTTCATAAAATGAGAAACACTACACACTACCATGACAATACAGGAAAGGAGAGCGAGAGAGGGATAGAATGGGGGCAAACAGAATCGATACAGAAGGTTGGAAAAAAACATTGTCGACTCTGTGAACATCTTTATGAGGTTTCCCTTCCAGCCTCTACCTTTTGAAGAATCGATTTCCAGCCAAGTACCGGCTGCATATGTTATACACTGAAACAACGTAAACATCCATCAAAAGTAAAATTTCTTGTAGTTGAAAAGAATTACCTATGCTTATACCGCCATCAGAAATATCAATGTATACACTACAATACAGGAATAACTTTACTCAAGAGAGTAGATTATGCAGCATGTAATCGAGAGTTGTGCCAGGTTTGTTTTAGCTTTACAACCTGTAATGCATCTATTCAACATAACGTCTTATATCTGGATTTTGAATTACTATAAAAACAAATCGCCCTCATATGTAGCGCTATAACTTTGTTACACGCCAGCACAAATCCACTGGCTGGATTTTGATCTCTACAAGAATAGATTTTTGTCGACTTAAATGAACTATCATATTCCTGCGTTCTCCCAAAATTTAATTTAAATGCTATGGTTAATGTGGTTAAAAGAAGGTTTTTTCGTGCTCTACGCTTAATATTGCAGTTAGGGATTCCCTCAGACAAGTATAGTTTACCACCTTACTTATAAACTTATACCACCTCAATGAAGATACACGCTGCGACTGCACTACGAGGCTAGCGCGGCTACTGATCCAACCCACCGTGAAAGGACCAGGAGAAGATGCAAAAACGACATGGATAAACAGATCGATACAGCGTTCCTACTGATCGTAGCAATAGTTTTCTAGGACGGAAACACGTGACGGAACAAGCGAACGAAACAGAAAATGACAAGAAAGCTAGCAAGAAACGCGTCAGTATTTCCTAACCATGGATGAGATCGAACAGTGGGTTATACTGAGCGGCCAACTAGAAGCTGATAGGTCGCCTGCTTCATTGACAAACCAACGCTCACATTAGAACAGAAGGGCCGCCAGTCTATTTGATGGCAGAAGTGGCCTTTCACCACTGCAGAAGTGTCATCCCCGTCCAGCTCAGCTCAGCCAAATTCGTCCATCTGCCGTTAAGATACCGAAAGGATATCAGCTGCCATTGGGCAAAACAGAAAGACCAAGAACGGTACAGGTTTGGGTAGGTCGCCTAGAGACAGATGAACACTAGATGCTACGTCGTCAGGATGGAACACAAGACCTTCGATATTGAACGGAGCGAAATTGGGAATCGATTTGATGTGCGGCTGCCGTTGATGGTGGCAGGGTTTCCAGCCGGTTTTGCCAGCAGCATGTCCTAAACCTACCGCGGACGTTTAAAACGAACGGGTACCGTTACAGCAACCTCAACTCGCAGAGAATTCCTTTTTGTTAGCCACTGCCGTAAAGGCTAGAATAGGGATGGCCCATGAAGATGACCTAACCGGTAGACGAGAGAAAGCGGCCGAAACCGAAACCGGTGAGGACATTATTCTCATTATACTAAGAGGATGTGCAGGGTTGGAGTGCGCGAGACGAAGATCGAGTCAGTCCGAATAAGTGTGTAAGTGAAAGAGCTTATGGAGTGTGAGCAGTTGGAAGCGGGCAAAAACGACAAGACAATATGGGGACGGCAGAGAGAAGATCGAAGGATGAAGAAGAGGAAAAATCAAAGTAGTGACACGGAAAAGTTGCAGAAATTTCTTCAAGGATCACGCCTCAAAAAGAAGAGTGACGGCCGACGCAGAAAAGGAGAAGGGTTCAAGGACAATGAGGTCCAGAATAAAGGTAAGGTTTAGATGAAAGTGGAACTTTCGTCTTTATACTTCAGAGCGATGGATGCTTGAGACGAACACGGATGAACCTGTTATAGGTTTAAAGGTAGAAGGTGCCGTAACAGGCCAAATATCCTAGTCGAAAATATGGACACAACATAGATAACTTCCCCAATTGCCTCTTTATAATGAAGCCAATTTGGCCTTTGGTAAGTATTTGAGATACAGAAACTACATTGCTTGGGAAAATTAGTGAATTATTTTTCTAATTGTTTTTAGATGAGATGAAATAATTTACATTAGAAGCTTCTCTCTGAAGTTGCACTTTACTTCAAGGAGTCATTTCAGTCATATGTTAATTTCATTTTCCAGAATATTTCCAAAGAACTATCCATTGCTTACTCAACTATTCCAACTATGATTTTCTAGGCAAAAGCCAACGAAAACAGTTGTAGTGTGAGTATATGCTCATCCTTGCAATTTATCACCATTAATCCGTGCAGCTAAGTTTGCTTGAACTGAACAGACGGGTAGTCGTTGTATGATTCTGTTTATCCCTTTGTCGTGGAAACTAAGCTCCAAGGGACATGTGATTCTGTCACACTTCGTACATGTTGCTGCAAATTCAATAGCTGACGTGGGTGCTGTTTCTTACCGTACACTGTTAGATCCCGCATCTGAGTGTTTCAGTAGCGGCTCGAATAAATGGTACGAAAATTTGGGTGGTTGAGGTTCAACCTTCAGCCATTTTGGCTCGTCCTAAGCAATCACATGAGAGCAGAAGCCAAATGTCGAAAAAACGAGATCATTATCATGAAGAGTTACGTGCGTGCTCCATACACTGTGTTCTGTTCATTACAGCGACCGACGGGAGATGGACTGTGGCTGTTAGCGACGGGAGTTCTTCTTGTCGCTCATTCGTCTCGCTGTCACTTTTGCTTCACTTTAACTTTGCGCCCTGCGATCTTCGATTGCAACGCACACGCCTTTCGACATTACCGAACGACACTGGGTTCTTCCCGCCCGTCGACCGATTGGCCTGATCCTTATAGACCCTTTCATACCTTTTTCTCGCTCGTGCTGTCGATCTCTCCGCGCATTTATTTACTCCGCTATGTCTTTCATTCGTTCCCTGTCTTTCCCCGTTTCACGATCGCTACCCTTTACTACGTGTTTTCTTTCGAAAAGTCACAGGCCGTTGCTATTGATTTAAAAAAAGGAAGGAAGAAATGGGAACTCCAGCAGAAGCACCAGTGGCAGAAGCGCCTGCTACTATTACTTTTTGAAAAACGCAACTCCTCTCTTCCAAAACATTTCCCATATATCTACGAATCCGGTGCGTTTCAAACTAATGTCAGCTGCTCATCCGACCTCTTGCTCGCTTCCTTTAGAATTGCTCGATTCTCCACTGGCAAACACGCTGGGCCGACGAACCGCTTTCCAATACCGATGCGTTCTACATTGCACTACCCATAACAACACAACTTTCTTCAACTACTTCACCCTGCCAAGCGAGTGCATCTTCCAAAGGCCACCAATGAATCGTGCTTATCAGGCCCGCGAACGCCCAAGAACAACCGACCTCTATATATTCAATGCAAAAGTCAGGACAGTAGCTCATACTGCATTGATGAAGATGAGATAGTTGAGGGTGTGCGTACAGAAGCTAAGGAGAGAAAGGCGAAGAGAGTGGGGTATCGAGCGGCGCAAAGCACGATAACTTTCCGGCAAAATCTATTGTAGGGAAGTAATTTTGTGATAATACTGGGGTAGTTTTGTGAAATCGAATTTTGTCACCCAGTGACAACAGCCATATACAAGTCAGAAGTACATAAATGCGAAAAAGATGCGGATTGCGCTAGATAAGTAGTGTGAGTGAAATGATAAATGTACTAATGCAGAAGATAACGGCTTACGAAAAAGCGTATCTGACGGGCAGCGGTAATGGATCTAACGAAAACGGAAAAGCACGTGCGAGAAAAATATCATCGGTATATATGAATATTTTCAGACGTTTCGAGGGAAAGTGATCTGGGTGATCAACTTACAATAGGATTTTTACTTTTGGATTTGTAGATTAGTCCGTTTCATATAATCCATCCCTAAATCTTACTCTTTCTCTCTAAGAATACGCGCCGTTTACTGATCTAGTGTAAACGAGACAGAAAATCATACTAATGTGCATTGTTATATATTTGTTGTGTATGTATTTGTTGAAATAGACTGCAGAGTAACAGGCGTAGAGCTTGAAATGTTTGAAAGGACTACACATACAATTCATCTTTTTTTCGGCTGTAGTTTTTCTTTTTCGTTTGTTTCTGTTAGAATGTAGTTGGCAGAAAAACAATTTAAAATTAATAATGAAATGTTAAGTTCGCTAAGATCAGATTACTATGTTTGTTGCAAACTCAGGAAGGCGAATCTCAAAAAACACCTAAAGTAAAACCGTTCCAAGTTGAGCTCTCAGACACCTGAGGTGTTGGCAGCTTTAATAGATGCTGTGAACTTGTGACTGATCCGGCGGAACACTACGTACAACCTGTAAATATTTTCGTGCTTCCTACCGACTAACAATTTGTACTTTTAGGCAAAACTTCAATAATGAAATGTACGACTATTTAATCGATTCGATCTTGCCCTTGTCTAGGAGGAAAGGATAAGATGTCCAAACGCTTTGTCACAAACTAGTTATTGCAAGTGACAAGCGCTTAAACTGAAACACTTAACACTAAACGTGCCATATAGCACTTGATCGCGGTTTCTTATATTAGGCCTGGGTCTACGCGTGGTACAATACTATAATTTTGAAAGAAACCCTGAATCGATATGCATGCTACCTGTCGAACGCTACTTGGAATATCAACCCCGACATTATCACGACATAAACGTATTGCAACAGACCGAGCTCACCTGCAACGGTTTTCATTTGACACTTAGAGAAAACATATGCGCTTAAAAATAATGATAACGGTTCTGATATGAATGACAAGAAAATATATCAAGAGGAATTCTTGAAGAGGGCGCGAGACTAAGGCTAATATTTCTCGTAACTAATTTCGGGCACCTTCTCTTACGTTGGATTTTACCGTTGCGGCCGGTTTGCTGTAGTTATACTGTGCATCATATTTGTACGGCGCCTTCATATCATCATTTTCTATCATCATTAGTTAGAGCCAACAGAAGGGAATCGTTTATTTTCGTGCTCGTCTTCAATTGAACAATCAGTAACCAAAGGGCAAAGGGCAGGTTGCTGCGGCAATCGCGGCTTACCATTTAACACCTTATACGAAGCCTTTTCGTGATTCTCTTCTTCATTTTCAGAGACTCTATACACCTAGGTACACTTCACAAAAAGCTAAGTTAGGTCTACCTAATCTGCCCGTGACTCCGCATATAATCGTGTCGAGTCATCACAGCCGACGACCTGCAGCAACCTAACATAGAACCGCGCCCTAGGCGCGCTACGTCCCTTTTTCCCCTTCAAATAAAATGCGTGAGAACAGAGTACACGCAACGCTCTCGAAAATGCGAAGGACACGAGGGCATAGATTTAACGAAGGAGTTAACCCTAAAGGATGAACCGCGCCTTGTACTATTTAGTACTATCATATAGATAAATAGAAAACGGACGTTCTCTCTAATAGTAGGGTACCACGTAGGGGCTCAATCACGTGTGTTAGCTATTATATATATATATATATATATATATATATATATGCGGTATCTTGGTACACTTCTTTACAACATAAAACAACATAGCTGTACGAAAACTACAGTACCTGTCATTATTTGAATTACATGTATATGTGCAGTTGCGTGTATGTAAGTCTATGTGCAGTAGTAGTAATGAGAGTGATGATGATCCGGCTATGCTTTGTTGTTGTGATACATAATGGGGGTCTCGTTGAGTTCAACCAGCGTAAAACGCCAGTAATGTCGGTGGCAGCCAATGTCTGGACAGCACCGCCAAAAGTAGTATTGACTACATGGCACAACAACCACAATGATATTAGAGCAAGCTACCCTGCAGCACGTTTGCTCCTGTTTTGCTGCGTCATTTGATGTTCGCAAATATTCTTCTTCTCCATAAGCGCCCACTGCACTCGCTTGCCCTTTTACCCCTTATTGTAACCTAGAAGACGGCACATCGGTAACAACCAAGCTACCATCTATCATACTTTCGAGACGTCCTGTGACGGAGGTTTGACCAGCAATGACTGGCGAGGGCAGGAGGCTATGTTTAAACAAGCGCCACGTCCACATGACTGGTCAAACACTACCCTGCACACGTAGCCCTACGTCAGACAAGCGCATGTACTTACATGGTACACAACAGTATTAGCATCAGTGCTCGAGAAGTAGAAGGATAGCAGCAAAAAAAAGATGTCAGGATAAATCGCACTGCTGGATAACCTACAACCATAAAACTACATATATGTGCGCCTAAATATTAGTGGATAGCGTCTTGCGCGCTCAAGAGATAGCGGATTTGCCAGAATAGGTGTTGACAGCCCATTTCTCGCACATGAACGCTTCGCACGAAACAGGCCTAAGGATGAAAACTAAACGCACAACAAAAATACAGACTCTCTCTCCCTCTCTCTTTCGAGTTACCCCCTTCTCTCCCTTTTTGTTAAAAGAACGCTTATTCTTTTCCTTCTTCATCGTCACCGTCTTCTTAAGTCTATTGCCTTCAAACTTAGAGTAAGTGCATACACTATCGAAATCCCAGCAGATGGTTCAGATACCGCTACACCCCTGTTGTTGCCAACAACACCCTAGGCGGGGCGCCGGTGGTGATCCGAGGTCCACAGCTTTTCTTTTTCTAGCTTCTTCCTGTCTCATATTCCTCCGATACCCTATGTTCCTCCGATTTGTGAATCCTGCGAGCAGAGGAAGCAAGGACGCACAATATATTAAGGTATTGTTGAAACAATTATAAAGTTTTGCCCTTAGGGGCACACGTGCCACAGAAGCCGAGAGTAGCAGCAGGAGCCATGTATTGCTACACGGCAGGCTAATCGCCCACCCAATTGGTGGATAGTCCTTTAGAGCTTGCTAGCCCAGTAGCAGTTAAGGATACTTACCCACGTTGTGATGAAGGCAGTGAGGATAGTCAAAGCATCGAAGTAAGATTAAAGTCTGTTTATCGTGGTCCTCCGTGCAGCCATTTTCGTACAAACTCTCCAACAGAGTTTGGTGACTGCTATTCTTAGAAAAGAGAGAAAATATGTGAGAGTGAATAGAAGAGTAAGCAAACATGATCCCGTTCAATCACTATCGGTGGTTGTCTTTCGGCTCGAGCTCTTGCCCTCCCCATGCCCCCCTATTTCTGAATGATAGGATAGGCAGGATGTTCAGGTGTTCCAGGTTCATGTCCATGTTCGCAGGTATTCGCAGGGGAACTAAAATTGAACTGACTACTGCTGCCGTTGTACAAGGGAGATCGAAGAGTGAAAGGTCCTGTACGTTATGAATAATTTACTGTTATTGGTCGACGAGAGGTAACGCCGCTGCTGCTACTGCTATGCTATGCTGTTCAAGCCGACGATACTGGCGATATCAATCCTGCTGCTGAATGTGTTCTCAAGCCGACGAGGGCAAGAGCACTACGAGGCTTCCTCGATGCCTAGTAGCTCAAACTACCACTACGGAGTACTAAAAGAAAAATAGCAGTATCATAATGCTTTTACTAATAGGCCCGTTGAAGATGGTACATAGGCGCAAAGGCATTTACTCCCACGCCTGGTGTTATTTGCACATGCATAAAAACATACTGTGAAGGCCTGTCTACTACCAAAACGACCGCTCGAGTCGATGCAACGTTCGCAGCGGCAGGAATGGTTTCGTAAGGTAGCATTAGGATGAGAGCGAGTTTTTCGGGCAGACGTCCGGCCCCATTTACTGCTTATAGTGCCCGCGATTAAATAGGATTTGTCGCGTACATAGTGAATGTTTCTAGTGCTGTTACCAGTGCGGCCGCTTTTGCTACGGCATTCCATCGTCACAGGCAACGATGCAATGCGTTAGCTCCTCTCTTTTACGTTGCATCTCTCAGACGATATAGCAGCAGTGATTAACATTTGTTCCCTTCTACTTGCTGGTTTCCTGCCTTCACCTTTTGCTAGCGCAGGTCCTTTCGCCGAACATGTTTTATGATCTATGACATGACCATCTAGCACAGAGATCGAAACGCCGAGCCAACAATACGTCAGCGGGCGCAGGATGTTGAAATTTGCCGAAAAACGACGGTTAACAGCATCTTTTTGATCTTATATACACTCCGAAACGCACCACAGGCTAGTCAAAAAGAAGCCTTGAAATTGAAAAGAGTTAACAAGCGCTAACACAGAACTTTCGTCGCTTCACAATCGTCGTGCTGCACAATGACTGTGTACACAGGATAGCACACTGGCAACCGAAAGGCCAGTACAAAATGGAAATGTCTTCTTTGTGGGGGCGTGCGTGCAGGTGATAGAAAGGGTTATCCATTTAGCGCAGATCGAAACAAATAGAGATTGTGTGTCATAACCTCCAATCACCACGGACATTGCAGCCCACGTTGAGCTAAATAAGCAAAGCACACAGAGCTTTACGAATCGCTTGGTCGTTTTTTGTTCATCATACTATCATCATCAGTTTGTGCGCGCGGAAGCAAAACAAATGAATAAGGCAGAGTACCTCGTAAAGTTTACTAGTTTCGTGGAGTAAAGGTCACTTGCTTGCTCGCAGAAGATCGCCTCAACCGGCAAATGGTACCCCCCAGCGCGCCATTCCTGGAGATCATTATATTCATCCGCTGCAGCATGATGGAGCATATCTGCCCCTGAGCGTCTATATGCAGACAGTATTGTCGTTCATATAAACAACAGATACCTCGCGCTACCTCTTATAACACTAAACCGAATAAAAAGGAGAGGGAAGTAAGTATAAAATGGGTTAGGAGCGAGAAGTTTGCGAGTAAATAATGAGCGAGTGCATTTTCCATGCGCTGTGAGCTCATAGAGTAGCTAGCAAAAATTGGCCTTCGCTCTATCAAGCTGACTGTCAAACACTCCGTTTCAGGATATCATCTAAGATCGCATACTTGTACACATATATAAATAACAAACATAACTTTTAATTCCTACATTTGTTACTTGGCAATTTGGCATGGGATCCTTCGCAGAAAAAAACCCAAAAAAAAATTGCAGTTCTTCCGAGTTTTCCAATTACTAGTTATAGAATGCAGCTCTAACAGTCCTGATGATTTTTGGCTTCGTATTTTTTTGATGCGTGGGTTAGTACAATCCCGTTCACCACTGCATTAGATCCAATTGCACCCGCGACGCAAATGTCGTCTTAAAAAGAAACGCCCCAAAGACGGATTTCGCTGTCATCGATAAGAACGCCAATACCGTCTACTTCTATTATTATATCCCTCTATTGGTTTATATATGCGTGCTTCGTGATATGAGGCTCGTCATATGACTGTCCGATAACAGTCCGTTTACTGCGCTTTGCTCACGCGTATGTAGATAACTATTCTTCAACCAATCTCATCTGCCGCACTGCTGGTTCCCGTGCGACTACGGCAGACAACGTGGATGCCTTTATCCTTTATGGTGTACAGCGATACGTCATTATGTAGCAGTCGCAAGTTTGTAATCCCCAATTGTCGAACAAAGGCCGGAAGAGCCACCATTGAAGCAGCCCTTCCGGAAGGCGCTCTTGAGTCAACTATGTAGACTGCAGCTAGCTACATAGTCCTGGCACAAATAGAAACAGGACACGAGTGAGGAAGTAGGCGAAACGGACAAGGGTGACAGAAAAAGACAGTGGTTGATGACCCTTTCGAGTTTCGTATTATCGTACTCATTTTTGTCAATGTCATCATGTAGGGATTTCTCCATATTTTCAGGCTCCCTTGTCTGCCACATCTTCTCTAGTCTTCTTCTGCCCTCGTTTATCAAAACTCAATGGTATAACTCTATCGCTTTTCGGTTCTTTTTTTTTGTCTCTCTTGTTCATCTTCCTTTGTATGAAGCTTGGCTTTTTTATCTGCAAGGTCTCTTCATTTCCTTGTTTTCCTCCTCCGAGAATCCCATTTTTGGCCATCGACATGCAGCAACGTGTGCCCAGTGACTACTATAGCGAAGGCCGGCGAAGCCGAACGTCTCGGCTTGAAGGACCGTGATGATCACAGACATAGTTGTCGTCGTCCTTGAACGCCCTATCCAGTCGCAACCACCAAAGACCAATACTGAAATATAGTCCTGTAGATCAACAATAAAACAATGAACCATCCTTTTTCCAAAGCCGTATGTCGTATTTCCCTGCATGTCATATTTCCCTGCCAATATAATTCGGTACCAATTTGATTTGTTCTGTCTCATATTATTGGACAACTGGTTCGAAAGGTAGTAGCTGACAGACGGGCGAAAGAGCAATGGGTCTAATCTGCGGATACGTTCTTAGTCTTTCCCTTTATGGCCACATTTTAGCGGGATACATTAGGCAAAGAATCTGGGAATCTGAAACGGTCTCTTTTATATCTCTTTCCATCTCGGGCTGTGCCCATGCTGTCTCCTCCATCGAATTTCTCTATACAGCCAAATGTACCGGCGCTTGGTCTGTAGCCTAAGTGTGGTTAGGGAGAGGGCTATATTACGGAATGGACCCTGGAGGCTGCCAAGTAATCACCAGCAGCAGAAGCATCATTGCTAGAAGCAACGGTCCCTGAAGGGAATGGGCCAGTGGTGAGACCGTCGTCTAAGCACAGTCTAGGCCAGCAGCTCGGCCAGACAACCTTCGCCACTCTCATGCAGTCAACATTATCTGTGTATACTGTAGTTAAGCTACACTAAAAAAGTAGCTCAAAATAACAAAGTAAAAGGTCGATGCTGTGATTTAATCGAGTTTACCTTGAAGTGCGATGACCAAGTTGCACGATCTGCTCTTAATTTTTTGCATCCTGCCCAAAGCTAGCAGTTCTCATGGAACTTCAACACAAAATGAAGCGACGGAGGTCAATGTGGAGCATGCCGGAATTCTGTTTTATAGAGTGCTGCTGCCAAGGTGACGGCGAACGGCCTATTGACGGATGGTGTTTTTCTCGATTCCGTCACGTCCTCACTTTCGGCGTATCACTTTAAAGAAATAACATTTCTTATTTCATACCATTAACGTCAGATTGGCAGTATCTATGCAAATTGAGTTCCACATAGCTTCCTTAACGTACACAGGTTTATCAGAAGTTCCCAATCTGCCGATACCATACTTAGGCGCTCAAGGTAGGACGCCTACTCAGTTCGCGGATCCCCAGCGTCTTTTTTGAAGCGAAATAAAGGAAAAGAAAGCTTGCAATAAAATCGTTTTCTACGATCTAGTAGCTCCCACGATCGACACGGCAAAACTAGTTGGCCCTCGTGCGCTCACACAGATCCGACTTGAAGTAAAGGTAGCGTTGCTATTTGTTACTCACGTAAGGCACGCCGTACGCAGTATACTTGCATCCCATATACGGAACAGTTCCAATAGTTACTAACTTCGTTTTTGTTTTCAACCAGCTGGGACTATCCGAGAAGTTTAGTCCTAACAACTACCAACAGCTTCATAGCACAAAGCGTTGTCTAGCATAAACTTCACTTCGTTCTTTAATACAGACCGCACGTATACTTTATATGCGTCGTATTTCATCGATATAAAATGGTCCAATAACTATTCTCACTGCTCGGAAACAGCTTTCTATCGTGGTGTTTCCTGTACACGTTTAATGAAAAGAGTAATAAAAACTTAATTAACTCACAGCTATGCCTGAATCTGGACATGAGTAACTAGATATAACACTTAACCGTACGTATGTTATTTACAATAAAACTGTTTAAGACTCCGCTAAAGAAGAAATGAAGCTAGGTCTTTAAAAAGTTCATAAATTTTGGGAAATGTGTAGAAAAGCACGTTTGGGAAATTTCAAACTATTTGATATAATTCCGAGTAAGGCTGTAAATAGAGGTACGATTTTCTCTAAGGATACGGATCGACGCGTTTACGTTCTCGGAGAAAAACTCTAGCAGAGTAATAATAGGTCAGGACTACTGTTCGGAGGGTTTTGAGCCCGGCCACTGGAGTCGCTGTCCTTTAACACCTGTATTCGTCTTACAAAATGTTGTGCACCGATTTATATCCACTTATACAGGCTTAGAACACTGATTTGTAGCTATGATTATCCGTGGTTACACACCATTTCATTGTTATAAACTTAAATGAATATACTCACATCAAATCGTGTTTTTTTTTACAATTGTATTTTTGTAACTTGTTGACTCCCTTAGGATCTCTTACAAATTAATAACATGAACTATCTGCCTTTCTAATACAATTAATAACAAGGAATATACAAACACGAACATCACTGTATTATAAGGAATGATGGAACAGAGCATGCACAGTCCACGAATAATATGCGTACTATAACTTCGCTTATTCCTTTTTCGTAAAAAAAGCAGAAAACATCAAAAACCCCATATAACTACCTCATTTTTTTGAGCAAACGGGACATTGAAACTTACTAGCGTGCACTAGAAAGGTTTCTCATCTATATACGTGCCTGGCTCACATCGTACTTACATTCAGCACTCGTCGTAATAGCACGAGCGCATATCACGAACCCCATAAAGGAATTCATCCACTGTAGAGCTATGCCAGTGTAAACCAAACTGCTACTTCTTTCAGATGCCTGTGATGCGACTCCACAGTCATTTTCACCTACCTTTTTTACTTTTCTTGCTTGAGAAAAAGACAGAAGGCGAGCCGCCTACAATACAATAGCATATTCACGCGTTTGCGAAAAGCTTTTTGACTTCGAGGCATTGCTCCTGAATGTCGCTGCACCTCTCGGGGGGTACTGAAGGTCATTCAAACTTGTAAAATTCGGTTATACTGGAGAGTGTAGAGTGAGCTTCGCACTCAGCATTTGTAGCGCAGCTGGCCAAATCACTATGCTGCATTAGAGCACGCGTGCGCGTCTGAAGCACAGGCCCAGAAATAGGAGCAGGTGGTAAGAGGACACGAGGCGTCTGAGCTTTCCACTGCTGCTTTAGCGGTCCTCTTGATAGTAACCTCTTTAAAACTTCTTCTATTCGTTTCCTCCATTCGTTTTGTATGACTTTTCAGGATTCACTTATTTACTTACGGTGGCCACTAGAACAACGGTTTCACTCTTTTTCTCTCTCTCCCTTATGCTTTTAGATACCCATCTCTCTCCTCCCGAACCTGGCATTTCGACCGCGACGGCCTGTCGCTACCTCATCGCTGCTGTGTGATACTTCTCCATGTGATCCTTATCTCCTAGTTAGTTCTATCCACAATCCACTCAGAATGGCCCTCATGTCTTGATGCCTTTCTCTCATTACCCGTATTCGTTTTGCTAACTCGTCCTAGCACCTTTTGCCTATCAGGGCTTTATCTTCGCTCGGTTTACAGTGCAACTCAACTACTACTTCTGTCGTTCCGTTGGATCGTTAGCTGACTAAGAGTGCTGCTAGAGCCTCCTCTTTTTTTGTCACCTTTTTTCTTGCATCCCTCATTATTTCAATGAAAGCAGCAACGAACGCAAGGAGTTAGGTTAGCAGGCACACAAGCACGAACTTTGTCCAATTTTTATCCGCTCAAAAAGCACCGAGAACTATTCGCGCCTTCACTGACAGTCTGTATTTGACTGCTGTCGGAACTTCCATTTCTTTGTTTGAAATGTAAAATCCATTCGCGACTCCGGGGCAAATGAGTGCGAGGCGCGATCTCCGACAAAAGGGGACCAGTATTGTAGAGCTACGTGACACAAATGGGCCGCTCTTGTGATTGATTCTTAGACCCTGATCTTCATATCCGTTCATCACTATTTTTTTATTTTCGTTTGACGCTTCCTCTCTAGAGGATCTCCCCTTACGAGAAAAGCTTGACATGGCTTGGCTAGTCCGCCGGAGTGTACGAGACTTGTAGTAAGAGCGAACGCTGACACGATCAAAATGTTTGTTCGTTTTTAAATTCCTACCGTTCGATACAAGAAACAACTACCGGTGTTCGCGGTTATTTAGAGAACCTTTCGACAACACTTATTTGCATTTTGAACGCTCGCGATTCATTGAACACACTGACATTAATGAGGAAACTAGTTTATTCTCGGCACGCATATAACTCTTATGACCCCAGGTCACAAACGGGCTTAGCGAAAAGGAGATGTCAAAAATTTGCGAAGAGTGGCTATTTCTCTATGAAACTACCAGTGCAGCTAGACTACTCCTATGGCCATGAATCGTGCTCTTAGCAGGCTTTCAGGACCTCTCACAACCACAACCTCACACTTACAAATATACAACCCCTGCGAAGCTACTTCTTATTCCTATTCTGTGTTCTTACCCCCCTACTTGTACTTCTCGCACATCGGGTCTTACTGCTGCAACCTCAAGTGAAGGCGTTTGGAACCAACTTATGCTACTGTAAAGCCAAAAACCGAGAATTGGTTGCTAAGGGTAGATAAGACGAACCTCTAATACTACACATGTGTACTCTTAGCATCTCCCACTCGTTACTTCCTTTTCAGTACGATCTGTCCGATACGATACTGAGATACGTGTCGCTTGCGTCCGTCTTCCACCGGGATCTAAAAGAACTTACACGGAATACCAATTGGCGTACTGTGTACGAACGTAGTGTCTCTGCTCCCGAGTAGAATATCCGAGTAAGGTTAAACAACAAGCGATAAAGGCGACACTTTGAGAAGAAGCTAACTCCCAGTGGTCTACAAGACGCGCAAAGACAATGCTGTCCTCGCATCCTTTAGAACAGCTAGCACTGCTTCCGCTAGCGGGCCATGTCCCATCTGAAAAGGTGCGACTGGCACAAGCGGCTGGGTAGAAGCTTAAAAGCGGCAGGTTGCTTACCTCTTACCATCAGCAGATCGCTTTTGTGCCTAACGCATCGAGCGCAAAATTCGAATTGAAACAGCTAAAAGAACGGTAGAAACGAAAAGAAAAGGGGCTATAGAGCACTGGAAATTAATAGTGACTGGACCAAATACCTCTACATTGAAATAGAAGGCCAAATTAGATTCGCTGACAAGTATGATTTTCTTACTGTGAACGGTCGGTACTTAGACTCGCAGTCTATGCATGTCTTATTCGGCGGTTTCTGCCTGCGCTGTATTCGTCACTCAACGCCTGTGTTATTAGACACAGATGCCATTTTTCAAAATGTCAATTTTCTGTACGGAGCACGGATCGCGCAGCCACACAAATCGTACTCCTAAAAAACTCTACAATAATGTTCCTTCTTTTCTACTGTTCATAAGTGCTTGTTAAATATATAATTTGATCATAAGCGATATGTTGCCATGACATAGATAGTGTCGAGTACGTTTCGACCGCCGAATATGAGTTTGCGATATCGAGAGAACGAGTGGTATACAATCAGACTAAACCGATCTTGACCAAACGACAAAGTAAAAGCATCAAATGAATTTCGTGCAGGCGTATCAAAAAGGACAATATCCTCTAGAACAATTAAACAGCAGTGCACTAATGTTACAGATTGCAGAACTGATGCTGGGCCTTTCCGAAGTCTGAAGCTTGTCTTAACTTCACTAAGATGCATCTATCAGCCAGTGGACTCACGCGCATTTGTTCAATAGATTTGTCACTGTTAACATCAGAATTACCACCTGCGCGGAATCGTATTCTATTAAACGCTGTCATCAATCTGCTTTGTGTATATATATTGAACTTGACACGAGCAATAACCCTTCCACCGAGGCGAACATGTTACGGTCCGTTACATCTCTTGTTTGCATTGCATTTAAAACGCAATCTATTTTCGTACAAGAAGTCAGCCGTCTGGAGTATGTGCTCGGCCGCAGAATGTTGCCAGCCATTTAACCCGGAGTGTATGGAATTCATGACGATCATTTTTTCAATTGGTCCATCAGCGCCGACTACGTACTTATCGTCGTGTAATGCATCGTATTGTATGGAGATGTGAAAACTGATGAGATACTCAGCCGGGCGTAGCTGTAAGTCTGGCGGCATCGATGCGTAGCAGCACAACTCTGTACAGACCTTCTTGCGTACATTAAAGTGATCAGTCACACCTATGCGATCAGTTACCACCCACCGCTTCAAGTAATGTTCAGCTCGCGTTCCCGTGATGAGCATGCCCGGCTAGGTTGTTTTTTCCAACCACGGCAGTTGCAAGAATTAGTATACCTCTATGATTATACTGCATTTAACTTTGAATACACCTGCGCTGAACCTGTCTGACCATTATGGTCATCTTCACCCAATACACCCCGCTCCGCTGCCTCAGCATATAAAAGATTATCAAAGACTTTCATAGCAATGACGCGAGAACCGCCACTGTGGAACACCGATGCTGGCAGCTACCGCCCGGGCAAACATCTTGTCAGCCCTCGTTTCTTCAAGGCTTTCTCTCATACAGTAATGCGGTGCAGTACCTACCGATTCGCATCTTCATTACGAGACGGATCTTTCACCTAGTAACGTTATTCACCTATTTCTCTCTCATGTTCAAGCTCATGATACAAACAACTGCCTTTTCGTTTGCCTACAAATTTGACTATAAACGCTTTCGACAAAACAAACAGTTCAGAGAAAGCTCTCATGGCTGGTAAGACAGCCGACGCGTTGGTAAATCATTGTTTGCTCGACCGAAGAGATCGACGCTGCTTCCAACGTCGATGAAGATAAACTTCTGTATGCGTACATTTGCGTACCCATAACTGAACACCTATAATAATAAATAATATAATAATAATAATACATCTGTTACTACTATTGCTCGCAGCCATGTCACAAGGTGAAATGGCTATAAACAAGGAATAGAAAAGTGTAGAGTATGGATTGTACCTGCAGATACACTCGGTAGTAGTTCACCTCGTTCACGCTATACAAACATATATACATGTTTATGTCATCTTGCTGACAACAAGCCTGCAATACGATAAGAGCACATTACACGTCACCGTGTTTGCGTGAAGGTCTACGCGTAATCAGAACTGATCCTGAAAATATGTAGATACATGTTTCAATTTGATTACGAATGCTCAATATTACTTGAACATTGTACAACGGCTCAAAATTAATGCGTATCATGCGAAAAAAAAAATTAATAATCAAGCATTTAATGCCCGTACCGACAGCGATGTCTTGTTCATTTTTGTAGCCGTACAGATATATGTATATCGGCCACCCGATGAGGGGTACATATACCCCTCATCAGCACAATGGTTTTACTAACCTACACGGCAGTGATACCAGTTTTGTGGGGACTCTGAGTCGTGACTACACAGTTCCTGAATGGCGTTCAGAGTTACAAGTGAGGCAGATTTTGAATCGACCGCTAGTCGTTACGCGCAGGTAAACAAACAGACGACCTATTTTGAATTTAATTGTTTACTTCTTTCCAAACTAACTTGCCCGCGCTTATGCCGCCATTCCTTACAAACGATTCAAACGGTTTGCCGTCTGTCATGGATAGTTTGAATCTCGTTCGCCAAGTAAATTTGCGATTGTCATTAGTTGAAACTACGGTGGTTCAATATAACGTCACTCACAATAACAATGAACAGGGCGACTTTGAGGATTACTAGAACAGTAGAAAAAAAAAAAAAAAAGGATTTGCAGGGTATTGATTATTTAACAAGATGCATTGCCCATAGTAACAGCTGTAACAGTACAATAACTGTGGAGTAGCGAGCGTTCGTCCACCAAATACTTCCCGAGCAAACACGTGATACGAATGCCATTTGCTTTAGCTACGTCGGAAGTTTTAGCGTTAAGCGATGGTTCGATCGCGCTCAGGTCATAGCAACGATGACAGGTCCAGGGCCACCCTGCAGTCGTTGAGACGGCATATAAGGAGACGGAAATGTAAACTGGGTAATTCGGGTAAGGGTCGTCTCACCCAGGTTTCATATGGAAATTACGATCATAAACGTCTACGAGCAAAACGAAGTCGGCTGAACAAAGTGGTGTGACAATGACTGATATGAGTTATAGTCAACGAATCATATACGACTGCATCTATCATCCGTGAAACCGTCAGTAGGGAACTCGGTTTTGATAGTGACAAATATACATTAAAAAGTATAGTTAATAGTCATAAACTAGTTTGCCTGATAGCTTTTTAATCAATTCTCCTTTATATACAACGACGCATAAGTCGAGTGCTAGCTTGCAACCTTCCCTGCTACATTTACGTGCATACTACTAAAGATCTACTGGGTGACAAGATGGCGCCTTGCTAAACGAAGAGATGGATCAACAAACAGCAAGGACATAAAATTGCTAGTACAAAATTATGACAAGGCAGTTACGTAATAGAACATTAGCGATAGTAGCAGGAGTCAAAGCAGCCGATCACTTCGTCAAACTATTAACTCGGACACAGTCCTATTATTTACGCAACATTAAATATAGTAACAACAATACTCGTATGAGAACATCGTTATATCAAGTATATGCTAAATGGCTAAATACTCGGCATGCCCACCGTGGCATTTATGAACAAGATTTTCACGACTGCCATTTTTGTCGCTGTTGCTACGGTCGCAATCGCACAACATATCTGACAGGAATACGATGCATCAGATTGGATTCCTATCTCGCCGACCGTCTTCCTGTTGATCAGGTATCTACTTAGTTGACAGTACGTGCCGCACGTTCGACAAGTAGCAATTTAATTCGTGCATGCTACCATATAGATCGTACATTAGGGTAACGTCGCCGCTTCTTATCATAGAACTATGAATACTGCCGGTGTTGGGCATGTTACTACCCTTCGATTTTCTACAATTAGTACTAGTGTCTACAAGAGCCGATTTACCACTCATACGCTTATCGTACATATAGTTTAAGTCGGTTTATGCATGATAGCACAGTTATATTCGGGCTAGACTTTGACTATCTATTACCCATGCGTGTGACTGTTTAATACAAATCGAGATCATATTCATTTAGTAAAAGAAGAAAGAAATGTGGAGGGGATATTCAATCCTGGCTCCATTACCACAACGAGTTGAGAAGATGTGGAAATGTGTATAATTGATTCCACGCTGTAATGGTACAAAAGACCTATTTTTGCACGAATTTGCAAACGCTTGCGATGCGAGGCGAAAATTTGATACCGGACTTTAAGTATACAAATACACAGAGTTATTAAGTATTATTTCAACAAATCAGCAGCATCAGTGCAGCGTCGTGTCTGTATACCTATCGCATTAAATCTCCTTGAGAGGTTTCGCTGTTTGTCCTTTACAGGATAATGTTCGTCCATCTAATGAGTTGGATAAAATGATAGATGAACCAACGCCTACGTGATCTGATTTTCTCGTTTCTTATAGTGGGTTCACCTCATCACTTTTCGCTTACACAGGATCCTCCTAAAGGTCGCCAAAGGGACGTACCATGGCACAGCCATTATAATAAGTAGATTATATTTGCATAAGAATCATCTGGTTAGTTCTAGCCAGTAATATTAATAGTCATTAATAGCATCCACGAGTAGTAACATCGGCTAGTATCGCTAGTACTGCTACTATGGTTAGAACAAATGATCCTTTGTTCGGGACAACGCATTCCAGCTGGCCCAAACCGATGAAGCCGATGAAGACACAGCAGCTGCCACCTTTTGCCCTCCATATGTCTCCTCCATGTTTCCTTGATCTGCCAACTTTTCTGGTCCGTGGACCTGCCGACACGCCGCAGGAACATCTGGAACTCTTCGTTTGCCTATGGCGTCATACATCCTAATGAACGATGGACAGATGATGGAAAAGAGAAATAGCTATGCCTGCAGCTCCACTGGACCACCAATCAGAATAGGATATTGACTTCGCGGCCACCACTAGGGTCATTGGCCACTATTACAGTGTAATCTGCATTTTGTGGATGCTCTATATTAGCCGTACGATATAAAAATGGCAACACTCATGCCACATGGCGCAATTCAGCCGCTTTCAGCTTGAACTCGACGCAGCCTACGAAACAGTCCCAGTCGTAAGAACCGAAAAGGGATCCGGAGGCTGCACGGGCCACGAACAAGTAGTCGAGAGTCGTATATCTATATGAGCTTTCTCCTTCATTCCATAAGTGAACAGCTCCACATACGTTGCTATGGCAAACGGCTAACGAGATAGCGAATGGGTGAAAACCGTCTGGTTTCTACAGCCGCCACTAGTGAATGAACAGCTAGGCGGCTGGATAGCTTGCTCTCGGATGAAAGCAGTATATTGAGTTTGGGGTAGTGACTTGGCAAAGGGCTTCCGCATCGCCGGCCTCCATCGGCCCAGGTTCGTTCGGTCCCTGCGAGATCACCACCCTGACACTGCATACCGTGTAAACCAGCTGTAAGTAAGCCAGGAGGATAAACTAATACTATAGCAGAAACCGCTGTAACGTACTGCTTCATAGATTCGAGGTTGGTAGAAGCAGTGGGCGGACTTAGAAAGCGAATAGTTTCCCAGATGGTCTATCTATCAACTCCGTCTAAAGGTAGACAGAATGAGTGAAGATCATGCTCGACGTCCAACTACCACTACTCCAGTTTTCTCTTCAGCTTTTCCTGGCGATCTACCATTTAGGTTTCGTCCGTTTTCGTGCATTCCACTATTCGCTGTTGCAACATTATCTTCGACCCTCGCACAGCTGATACTGTCCGTAACATCGGTAGTGGTAGCTATTGGCATGTGCGGCTCTACGTGTCTGTATGTCGATGTATCTTTGTATGTTCGCAGCCGAATGCACGTTTCTAAGTTGGTATGTCAATATATATATTCGTCATTCATACGCCTGTGCTTACAATCCTTCCTCCCTACGTACCAACCCGATAATTCGAAGGCTTGTTCCTATCTCCACAGGGTCGTATTAGCTAGCAACAGTATATGGCAGAGCAGTGGCCTCAATTAATCACGCGACCTCAGCCATCACTCTATGCTGGCGCATTGCTACCGACGTAAAGAAGGAGGTACGTCGCCGGTTTGCCTGAGATGATGTTTCGCAACAGGCACGTTGTGAATGCATTGCATGGACCGTGAGAGAAAAGGAAGCCTGAGCGCGGATCTGGAGACGGATCCTGTAGTCCTATGTCCCATCTAAAACAACCAACGAAAGCCTTAGGAGTGACAAGAAAGGCATAAACGGAAAGGAGTTCACTCCTCATTATCGGAAGTATCGGAAGAACCCGCGAGACATGACCATTGATTGACCCGACCACACTTATTATACAACGCTATGTTGATGATGACGTGTTAATTTTGCTAGGTCGATAAACGCAAAGAAGACATTACCTGGAATAGAAAAGAAAATGGAAAGCACACATTTAGTTTTTATCGCAGATGTTACTGTTTCCCACACATACGCAAATGTGCTCGCCGGCTCACTAGGCATATGTAGTATCGTGTGCTACAACCTAACAGGAGCAAGCGATGCACAGATAAACAAAAGATATTTAGCCACTTAAGCACGGAGTAGATGCGGTAACCGCTTTGGTTCATGGTCGACCTTTCCAGACGTACAGTACATGCTTGTACATTGCACGTCGGCAAACGATGACCATGCCTTCTGCAGAGCTAGTATAGGACCTGCTCTGCTTGCTACATATAGTGAGATCTGCTGCAGCTGTTCGGGGCAGTTTCCTGCAGTGAAGTACGCCGAGCCTTTGGCAGAACTTTTAGCTTACGTTATAAACCACTTAGCCCCCCGTAAGTAGCTAGGTGCAGAATACGTTTTGTGCAACGTAATAATAATGCCACCCTTATGCGAACGTTGACTAGTGTCGACCGTCGACGAAAAAAATGGTGAAGTCGGGACTCGTGGCCTTTTTTGCATAGCCGCCCCGGTCCTAGCACTTGGCAACTTAACGGCCGTGGCATCAGCAGCGGCGGCGGCTTCTCTGTCTGTTTGTGCTCGCTGGTGAAAGCAATATGCGTTTTTACGTGCAGCTTGCCCACAGTGTTGTCTGCCTACCACCATACTGCAGCATATATATCTATATATATCAAACGGTAACAGCAGCGGCGGCGGCACCACCAGCTTGAGCATCGTTCGACGAACATGCTTTCTAAACGTTAACGTTCACCAAGCGTGGCAATGGGCGGCGCCTAATAATTGAGTTAGGCTTGCCTAATACCTTACACGTTCCCTCTTGCCTTCCCTTTTCTTCTATCGCCGCGCCGTTTTCCGTGGCTTTTATGCTGCAGACGATAAGACGCCCAAAGCCGCTAAGTACAAAAACTACATACAGCCAGCCTTGAGCTTCTAGGCAGAATCCCCTCGAACAAGACCAACGGCTTGAACGATTCATCACCCCTTTTCCTATATCTCGCTTTGGTTGCTTCACCATTATCTCTAGCATCAGGATCAACAACGGACAACAACGAAATGCAAAAAATAAAAAAACGAAACCATTTTGCTGCTTCGTGGACACCAGGTTAAATTGTTGGTGATAGACCCAGTCGACGGTGACGGCATTGCGACCATTGGTGTTGTCACCAGCTGCCTACCTTAATAGAGCTAGCAGTTCATTAAGTCGGAGCCCTGGTCCCGAAAGAAGACAACCCCGTCGTACTGCAGGTCGAGTAATAATAGCAAAAGAAGAACGAAAAAGCCCACTCACGCCGCAAAGTTTTTGCGGTAAAAGTGCGGAGGCAAATGAGTACAAATATTCGAATATCAAACAACAGGCAGAAACAGAACAGCTTATGTTAGTTAATGTATACAGTAATTATAGAGAAGAAGTAGGTGGCATACTTAATTGTATCTACAAATTGCATTGCTGACAAAATTCGAGTGTATAAAAACTGCCTGAGAAACTCGATTGTATAGTTGTGCATTTATACTTAATTTATTAATGCATTAATCCACGCTTCTACACTCGCTAGTATATTTTATTATCTAGTTAATTTCGGATAGCGCTCCTTACTGCACCAGTTAGAAACAACACGATATTTTATGCTACATTAATCGTCGAACCGGGCAGCGTCCTCCGGTTAATGTATAGGGCATCCAAAACGCATTACATATATTCGATATGTGTTTAGAAGCTACTATGATAGAAAAACACAACAGCCTTTGACTATGCTCTTCCTTCAAAGAAGAAAAAGCTGTTAAACTACGTGGGAGTGTTGTAGGAATGTCCGTTTTGCACCACGTTTTGGCTTTCGACACTGCCACCTTTCAAAGAGGCCTCAGCAAGGCGTTTACTGGTGGTCGGCTTCTCATTGGGAAATTGTCCTTCCGATTACGGATTCGCAAGTCAGTTCCGCGTCATTGAACTGCTGTCATTATCTGTCGACAGCGTTACTCAGTCCGGACAGCCAACTCTGCCTGCGATCCCTTCATTGAGTGTCTACGTTTTTTGTCCGTCCAAGAACCTCTCGGATCTCCTCTCATCACCCCCCCCCCCCCCCCCCCGGCCGCCCCACCTTACTACCCCTCGCCCACTCCCCGCATTCCGTACCCTCGCCTGTATGTGTTGTACCATCCTCCGACTTTAACAGAATAACCGTAATATTATTCCAGTTGAGCACGGTTCAGTTGCGAACGGAAACGCGCGGATGTAGTCTCGAATATAGCAGATCCGCTGAGCTACGAACTTACAAAAGCACGTGGGGAGTCACACACCCATCAAACAGTTTTTTCTGTACCCTTTGGCTACCGAATTTGTCCCGCTTAGTGAACAGAGCCTACCCTGTTACAAAAGCAACCTAACACAGAATCAAACCGAGACATCGTCGTTTAAGGTGTTGACGCAGCTGCTAGGCAACGCTGGTTGCGCACCGCTGCTATGGACAACATTACCAATAGCAAAGCAGCGGCTGAATGGTTGAAGTGTTAGGGAGTCGGCTGCAAGAATTTGCTGCAGATTTGTTGCATTCTGTGTGTTGGTGTATGTTCGAGCGCTTGATGCGTATATCTACAGCTTTTAGAGTGCCGGGTAGGTGCTAACTCATTGTATGAGCTTACATACATCGTACTGTGATTGTATAAGCTTGCGTACAGGGTGCCTGCTAGTTGAATACTTGCATGCCTACTGGCTTGCCAGCTTAGGTAAAGGTGTATTGGCTAAAAGGCCCTAGTCTGAGCTGTGAGCTAGTGACCCTTATTAAGGCCGCTGCGCTTCAGAGCATGGACGACTATTATCATAGAAACGAACCCCACGAGGTTGACTGATTAAAAGACGTCTATAGCCGCGCAGCCAGTAAAATCTGCCATCGCCTCTTTGTTGTTACTGCTGCTACCAGAAATTCAGATCTTCAGTCTTGGGCCTACTGGCAGCAGCAGAGGTGCGGCTTGGATGTCCTGCTATTCTCAACTCTGCCGCGACGGAAGTAGTAGCATCAGAGTGGTGCCTGTCTAGCACTTAAGAAACGAGCCAGAGGCGTCGTAGTAGACAGGAAAGACTCGAAGGAGAACGTCCAGCAGGGAGAGCGCTGTGGCTTCGCAACCATGCAAGAGTAGCGAACATAAGTCTACTAGGAGGCCGCCAAAGATAAAAATCAATGAAGATAATTTAAATGAATTTCTCCGTCTGGCTTCAGCGAACACCACCCTCGCCGCCGTCGCCCCTTTTAGCGGCGTCCAAAATCACCTGTTCCCTGAACGTGTCTGGCAAGGGTCACCATCCATAGAGCCCCATAGTAACACCATACGATCCCCGGCACATACACGTACATGCGCACTCAATTTACTTTCTCACGTTACATTGGTAACGAAATCTGACACGATTTGAATCCATTTGTAAATACACACTCTGACACCTAAATTGGGACGACCATTGGCGCTCTTGTGCCGTAACAGGAATGTGCACATCCTATGTCATCCTTGGTACCAGAAGAGAACTTGTTCCTTCTAGAACAAAACGGTAATAGTGAATATTAAAGGTCGTTCTCGCGAAGCCTGCAGAAATGAGCTGCTATCCAATCCTTTTATGCTGACCCCCCCCCCCCTCGCACCGCGGTCAAAAATTTGGTACTTTGCAGGAAATCGACGATCTAAGTTCTTACTAGTTTCCGTGCGGTTCCTGGAAAATCTGAAAAGGATGCTTTCTAGGCGACGAGGATATCAACTGTGAACTGGGACGTTCAAAATTAATTTTCTGTAGTTCATTTCTGTAGCTCTTTTTTTTGGGACTTTTGGTGTGTTCTCAGTCCGAAATGAAATTACGTTAATATTTTTGATATGAAGCCTATTAGAATGACATTGTAGTGATTAAATATCGCTTGACGCACGGTTACCATTAAAAGTTAATTGCTGGATAAAGAGGTGTTCTTTTAAAACGAGTTGTTGTTAGTCGTTTGTGTCCCGAATATGGATGGTGGCTTCAGTTGAATAAATATCACCGTCAAGGACCACGTTTCTAGCACGTAAAAAAATTCATTGGAATTTGTTTTGTTACGTAGAGGCAAAAGCGTGACAAATTCCCAATTCAGAGCTTTTGTCAGGCCGAGTTGTCAGAATAAACCTGGTGTGAAAAACAAATATCTGTCGTAGCTATGAATTTTATTAGGCTCATTTTCGAAATAAAATCAAGGGTCTTGCTACTTTAGCATGTATTGGTAGATAATAGCTCGAAAACAAGGTGTGGTTCGCATCAGTGGAGGGTGAGCGATAGCACCAGTTGAAATAAAGGTATAGATTTTTGCAAATAAGCTGCTGGCCCTGCAATATTTTTTTTCGAGAAAGGCCTATTATTATTTATTACTGGTTAATGAGTTGAAAGAGAAAGGCCTATTATTATTTATTACTGGTTAATGAGTTAAAAATGAAGTAAAAACGAATGTTGTCACGAGAGCTTTCACTAGCTGGCTTCATGCCGTGGATCGTTTTCACAGCGGTGCGGTGCCAGAGACTGTAGCATCACTGTATTGTATTGTATTAATAACGCTAACGGTTAATTTACTTTTAACGTTCGAAAAGTAGGAGCTAGCGATAAGAATCAAGAATAAACTTTCGATACGGCTGAGCATCTCCGTTACATACAGATATAATATCCGTTGGTCAAAGGTGGCAGAACATATCATTTTAATGGAATTAGCAAGTTCTTTCTGAACATCAATTAAGTTAGATCTTTCTACATATATTACTTCTCAGGTTAGAAATAATCCTTATCGTAATTAATTCTGACAGTTGTAAAAATCAGAGAAAAAATAGGAGTAAGTACTTTTCATCTTGTTCTTTTAAAAAAGTTCCTTGGAACATCTGGCCTAGATAAGCATTAACAATCAAAACGTTACGCTTTAACAATAAAGAGAAGTCACTTTTACAAATTTGTAGTGAATCAAAACCTGTGATGTACGAAGAAACAATCGCCAACGTCTGCTTATAATAGCCTTAAATGATGTCAATAATTGCCAAACGTAAATTTAGTTATGCTAGTTTCAAGTAAGTTTAACGCTTTTCCTTTCGTCGATACTTTTTCTGGGCATATATATATATATATATATATATATATATATATATATATATATAGGAGAGAGAGAGAGAGAGAGAGAGAGAGAGAGAGAGAGAGAGAGAGAACACGGCACTCTTCTACTCGTACCCTTTCTGTCTTCATTAAACCATTAGAACGAACTCCTGCTAGTAGGCACCCGTCTCTGACTGCTGTATCGAGTGCACGAGCCTACGTGTATCACGATACGTAGCCGTGAAAATCCGCAAAGGACAGCGAGGTATTCTATGTGTGCATTTACCAATATACATTTAAATTTAAAAGCGAGTCCCTGCGTTCCGCCAAGGAAAAACAACAAGGCCGTTCTGGTGATGGCCATGAGGCATAGGGTATGATGGTGATCACAGGTTACTTGCTCGTGTTGAAAATTACTTATAATGCGGTGTCTGCAGCGACAACATCGCACAAAAATTTTGTGTATAGCATGTCACAAGAAGCGAGCATTTAAGGGTGAATTTTTCCATAAAACAACCCCCAACGACCAGAATATCTGGAGTGTGCCGCTGGGTTTTTGAGCCAGACAGCAGTTTGCGCGACGCCTCAACGGGAACGTAACCGCGCTTTTCGATTAATTGACTGATGATAAGCCAGTTCGTGTAGTGTTGGATCAGATGGCGATATTTGGAGGTTAGGCTAGCATAAGGATCTCCACGCTCTAACTATTAGGACTATTTAGGGTTTTCTGACAAAACCTAAAATGTCCTAGCGAAATAGGAACGACAGGAAAAGGTATCAAAACGGTATTCACTTACCACTTGTTTAGTTAAGACAACACATATACACAGACTTTTGTATTTTTAAGATATTATCAGATTAAAATAGTGTACTTGTAAAATGATTCTAATATAGATTTACGTATATTGGAAAGAGTTTGTTATGATTGTACACTTTGTGATGTAACAATGAATCAGAGTACCAATAGTTTATCTACAATGGCTTAGCGGAGCGCGTCTTCCAACAATTTTTCTAGGCGTTAAATACATACGTGCCAATTTACGGAAATGACAGGGCCTACCCGATACTCTCAGTAACATAAGGTCGCTTTTGCTTGTCATTACGTCTCTATTGGGTTCTCGTTGCCGCGACAAGATCTAGCATGCAATATTACGACTTCTGCGTAAGGTAGCGATTGTCGGATATGAATTTATCTTCATTTCGACCTCTCTTATTTTGCATATTCACGTTTTCGACGCCGAGAAAATGTTCCAGTTACGCTCTTCAACAGCGCAGTAAATTGGCGACAAACTAGCTTTAGGACAGTTCTATCTTAAATACACAAATAACCTGATCTGAAATTAATTTCACATTGTTTCAGGCCAGTTCGAGTCCAATTTGCATTTCAGATAGGCTGGATTTCTATTGAAGAAGACCTTAACTATTGTGACAATAAGAAAAGAATCCATAGTTAAGCATTACTTTTAGTCAGTCAAGGTGGAACGTGAGGAATATCAGTACAGAAAGTGCAAAACCGTTCTTCGTTTTTTGAAGCTCTTGCCCTGCAGCTTTTTCTAATTGTAATATTTTTGCATGAAACGATTGATGGTGGCAATGGAGAGGCATCAAAGGAGAGTGGTAGCGGAACAAAGACGGCGGTGTTTGGGGATGTGCGAGGTAGCCATGATTATTCTTCTATATATAACGGTCGCACAAATCAGTTTGCTTCGGCTGACGGCTTGGCTAACTGGTTAGTTATATCGCTAAAACAGCCGCTCGGTTTTTTACGTTAGGTAGAATCAGTGCGTTGGGGGAGCAAAATGCCGGGAGAGTAGCAAGGTACAGTTCAAGTGCTCAATATGGTCGAATGTCGCCATCGGTTTTCCATTTGATACCATTTGAAGCTCACGAAAAGGCTGACAGGGTAACCAATTCGAAAGACTACTAAAGCCTAGATGATCTTTTCAGTGTTCTGAGAAACGGTGAAAAAAGAGAAAGATGGTAAAAGCACACGAGAAGCAATGATAGGGCAGAATAGGCGAAGAATGATAAAGAAGCGAAAAAAAGCAAGTCATTGTTGTACGGTGACGGAATACCATGATCAGGAAGGACAGAGGTCAAAGACGCTCGAAGGAACTTTAAGCGTTTCTTTGCAAGAAGGATGGAGGAAAATGTGAAAAGGGAGAGCCGAACGAACCAGCAAAGGAGAAACTAAGAACTAGTAAACTACTGCCATTGTCTTCCGTGGTCCCGTCACCGACACACCGAAAGTTCTGTTACACCTTTGACCACTCGCGATTCTCGTCATCTCTTGTCATGCCGACTCGACTAGTCCTGGCTTTCTGCTGTCCCTGTGCTTCTTTGTGGAATGAGCAGTACTAGCGAGCCCCTCCTCCTTCTTGAACAAGGGGCAAACGGTCACACAAATATGTCTCACCCTTCTCATCATCAGCAGCATCAGCATTGTCATCACCACCATCGTCACAATCGTTATAATTATAATGCTTTCGGACAAAATCAGCATTATCAAGGTAACCGCACTGGCAGACGTGGCCCTATTTCCCTCTGCTTTTTGTTTCCTTTCTTATCCACGGTTTGTTCCTTAGTTGGCTGATCGACCAACTTCCAACCGTAGGAGCAATAGTTACTACCAGGTGCTTGAAAGTACTAATAAACCGAAAGATGGGAATCGCGCTCGTCGTTCTAAACGATTAGCTGGACCGGTTGTTCGGCGGCTACCGATAACCGACTGCACATTTCATGAGAAATTGTGCGTGCGTGTATGTAGGTGAAGCAATGCGTACGTCGATGACCGAGGGATCTATGAAATCTAAAAAAATTGATGCGAATACATCGTGTAGGAACGAAATTGAATGGATGAGAAAGTTAGCGGCCGGAGCAAATCATACACCTATGTACTTGGGGAGACGGAATCCATCCCGCCTGTCAGCTACTTAATTTCGGTACTGCTCAACGGTTTGTTTTCGACCTTTGCAGTCGGCGGGCGAGGAGCAGCAAGCCATCATCCGTTCCTGCCTTTCATGTTCGGCTTGGTCTTTTGTGGTCGTGATGGCGCAAGTGCTACCATCTAGGTTGCCTAGCAGAAGCGGTTTGCCGTCATCTTGATTCGCTCCACTCTCTTCGCTTGTTCCTCTCTTATGGAACACGGCAGCGACACTATTCCAGCTTGTTCCGGTGGCTTCACGGAGAGCCGTTTTCCATGCGCTCAATCACACCGCGTCTAACTTTCTAATTGTGACATTGGAAGTCAGTCGTAGCTAATGGAACCGAGCAACATTGTTAGGAGTTGTAGGACTGGCGGTGACATCCTTTTCTACGCTTCGCGCTAGTCTTAACGAAGTTCCATTTAACTTTCCGTTCGCCGTTTTCCCGTTGCTTTTTCCTCTTGCATTGTTTCTTCGACTCAAGCTCATCTGTTTTCCTTGTTTAATGTTACTACCGCATCATTGCCAGCAGTACTACTTTTGTCATAGAACAACTCTAGTCGACGCATTTTCACTGTTGCCCGCTATCCGCTTTTGCGTCAGCTAGCCGTATTGGCCTTCCTTTGGCCTATCCGGCATACGAGGCCACTGAATATAAGTGGCCTCGTATGCCGGCCAAAAAAAAAGTACTATTGCCGCTGGTACTGCAAGTGTCACTGTCTCCGCCACCGGCGCAACCAATTGCCATGGGTGACTCTCGTCTGAGAAGGAGAAAATTGGCAATGGAAGCACTGAGCAGAATGCTGAAACGACGCAAGCACCAAAGCCAGCTTCAGCGATGAACTGAATAGTAAAGTAAGACGGTCGCTCCACAAGAGGTTGCCTGTGGGTGGGTGCTATGGTGCATATGCTCAATAGCGTGCCTGCGTCGACCATGACTGGTCTACTGAAGCCTAGGCAAAGAGGCCGAGCTTAAGACTGTAGTGAGTCAAGTTGAGTTCAATGCTTGAATTCGGATTGCTTCTTGTTGTTGCTACGGTTAGCTATGCTGGTGACGTGGAGGCTGCTGCCTTTAGGTGAGCTAACTTATTACTTTCCGCCCTATTTTCTTGACTTGCCATCACCGCCACTATTGCTGCACTGACGAATCGTAAGCTTACAGGCCCGCAGATCTTCCCATGCAAGCATGCGATCCTCCACCAGCTCGAGTCAAAAAGTGCCAACAGCTTAAGGGCGCATCCTACAAGCAAAAGGTCCGAGAAATTGAAGGACAAGTAGGAAAAGCACCAGCAGACAAAGAAGCCAACAGGGAGATTCGGCCGTGGCAGCAGCAGTAGCAACAGCGGTTTGAGAACCAGGGAAAAGAAGAAAAGCAGTAATACCCACATAGACAGAAGAGTACTCGTTTTGCAACACGCGTACAGTTCTTAACGTATAACACCAGTGCTTCTCGACCAACCTATTTAGAAATTCAATGGTTCTACCGCCGTTGTTGTCCTTTCGGCCATTGCCACCGCTGCCATCGACGCCGCCTCTGTAACCTCTGAAGCTATTCGCAGTCTCTCTACAGAATAAATCTTCCCTACTACTTCTATTTTATGTAGGAGAAGACGCTATAATAGATGCAAGCAAGATAGCTTCTTTAAGAACCTCGATGATCCTATCCTCTATCAATTCCGGCCCTACGTTCGTTTCTTGGTTTCTAGGCTTTGTCTGTGCTGATCCACTCCAAAACGTTCTTTCCATCATAGGATCCCAACATCGGCCGCAATGGCGGTCCAGTGCCTCCATTTAGTGCCGACGGCACAAGAGCAGTGGCTAATGCTCTATTATACTGTTTTATTTTATTGTAAATCGTTGTGCTCACCATATTCTTCTTGGGCTGAACTGAACAAACGCGACAGGTCGAACCTCGAAACGACCGAGAGTATCCTGAACAACGAAGGTAGATAAGAGCGAACAGTTATTCACGACCGGCAATCTGTCCTTGCCTTTCTTTTTCGCACCTCGACCTGATCGTGTTCTGTTGAAACTGTCTGTGTCACGCCGTGAGAAATCGCCTCAGCTGGTGCAGTATTTGCTACATTGTGCTAATCAGATGTTGCTCAAATACAGGATAGCCACATGGATAGAGACGAAAAATAAAGAAAGAGCTAATATGTGGTGTGATAAGGTCCCGGTAAGCGTATCGCATACAGATATAAACACGCACGCATAGCCGCAGCAGCTACATAGTCGCAGCATAATCTGACCGATTCTATCTCGACAGCAGTATTCTGTGAACAGGTGGAAAACGCAAGGCAGAGCAATGGACCCACCAAGGCTGCTGACGTACGCCGCGGCCCACGCGGTTAAAGCCCAGAAGAAGATACCTCATTTAGCTGGGCGGTTATCTTTTTTGTTCCTGCAAGCAGCATGTTGCTGACGTAAGGTCGAATAGAAGAGGCACCATGCGTGGCGGCGGTTGCTTGATGTTGGCGCTGACATAGCTGTCCTAGTTGTTGTAGTAGATGATGAAGACAGCCAACAGCTCAATTTGCGTTTTTCCTCCATTTTTCCGCTACATTAATTTCGGCAAAGCAACGCAACCGACCGAGCGACCGACGTTTCGCATGGGCGGGAAGCAGCAGGCAAGCAAAAGCCTCCAGACCCATCAGCTAAGCGACCAAGCGCAGAAGCCTTGCTGACTGCTCCTATACCTGAGTTTGTGGTTTGTAGGATCTCAAAGCTTGAGGCGTTGTTGCTGCTGAAGGATGACGCGTCTTATCAATTATCGTCGACTGATTGATTGAACTGAGCATAGAGGATACAAGAAGCAGGCTCCTTCCTAAACTTCGTTTATCCCCTTTTCACTGAAGCGTTGTCCACTTTAGGCCGTAACACTGAGCATTCGGGCACGACGCGGAAACTTGTCCCGTTCAAGTGCTCTTTTTACCAACCGCGATCGTCTGATGCCTGCTGGTTCTCCATAACGAGGCTAGCAATATTGCTCCTCTTTCTCAGTGGCTTGTCATTCTGGACCCACCTTGGTGACAACCAGGCGACATCGACGCTCAAGCCGCCAAAGCGCCACAGGAACCGACTTCAGTGCTTACTACGACTACTACTAGAAGGGTCAATCGACCTCTACTTTAATCCCCGGCTAACAGTCGTCTTTGTCTAGGCCGAGCCGATTAATATCTTTGGCCTCCTGTGGTGTGGCAGACTAAGGCTTATAAGGCTCAGATGGATGGAGACGATGTTCTCTATTTCGATCTTCGATCTGCAATTGTCTCTGTACATCACAGGAGCTTTACACCATAAACCGAATTGTTGCTGACACAGCTATCGCGACTCATTTAAGACGACGACCCAGATAAAGGCGAACGAAGACAGCATATCCAGAAAGAGAAAGCAGCAGTTGCGGCAGCGATGGTTACGATGTGGCGGCACTGAGATGAACGGAGCGACGCTGCCGAATTTGCTTCAGCACTCACCACAAATTTCGATCCACGCTGGAAAGAACTAAATCTGCCCCTTCTTCCTAGTATTATCGTCTCCGCATACATCCGACAATCAGGCAGACAGACGTAGGGTGAGGAAGAAAAAGACAGACCTAACTATGAAAAGGACTGCAAACCAGGCAGCCGGCCGCTCGCCCATTTTGTCTGCCTGCTCTCGTCGTTGCCGGCGTCCGCTGTGCGGCGACCAACACCATTAGCGAGGAATGTGAGTGAGAGTAGGACCACTGGGCAAAGCTCCTTGCCAACTTTACCGAGTTAACAGTAATGGTCGGCACTGAAGCCGTGATGACAGTCGAAATTGAGGGATGGTCATGACGTGCTTGTTGCGATCTCAGTCACAGCGGTGCGGCACGACGCCCCGACTACTGTGATGTGAAAAGCAGTGGTGGGCGCTAATGCGGCCAATGGCTTGGTAGAGTCGATCGCAAAAGTTCGAATCGGCTTTCCGTTAGATCTACCTGGAAGTGGTAGCAACCCACAGGTTTACCGCCACCTACATCGTTATGATTTACTCCCCACTTCACTGTTTTCTGCATTAGCCTTTCGGCTGAAGTCTCCCATTTGTTTGCCGCAATGATCTCGGCTATAGTCGGGGCGGGCTACCGTATAGGTGGCATGAGAGGCCTTCCATACAATCAACCAGGCATTAATCTGTTGCTTTGAGACGACCCTTTGACGTCGATGAGCGGTCGCAGCTCGACACAGTAGGGTGCTTCGGCTGCGTAGGTCTGTTGGTTTGTGTTGCCTGGCTGTTTCGTTGCGACAACACCATTTTGAACCACGCAAACGACCTCTCCAGATGCAGCGCACCTGTGTGCGACGTACACAGTCCATATTCGCTGCCCAACACAGACTTGTCGGAAGCCTTAGACGAACGCAGAACAAGTGCAAGAGCGTAGCGTTAGCAAAGACTTTGCACGCACAGGTCGTAAAGCGGGACCAGACACCTCTTGAAAGCGTCAGAGCTATGGAACGGTAAGTAAAGACAATTTTCGAGCGCAACGTTTCGAGGCAAGCGATAGCAATGGAGGGACGAGACAAACGGACGAGAATTTCTCTGGGGAGCGATTACTAGCCACCAATACAAACGGCGCCGTGATGCGACAATAAGGAGAATCGTAATGTCGTATTGCACACTTCAACGGCTGCGACCGTTCCATTTTGCCGTCTAAATCTTAGCAGCCCGTTCCGACCTTCTCGCAAATCCGTATCTGCTTTAAGCTGCATTATAGAGATCACGTAAGTAAGCGAACTACAGAAGGAGGCAATATGGCTGATTGATCTTGATAGCAATGTGTAATCTTTATTACATATCTTTATATGTATGATAAAATAAAAACCATTACGCACATGTATCTTGCATTGTTACAACAGTGGGATGGCCCTCATCGACTGTAGAATACTTTCGTGCAAAAAAAATATATATATATATATATATATATTGAGATTAGCGAGGGTATATGATTACAACCTTATAAGGTAAACTCAGTACAACAAGCAGTTTTCGAGTTCTATCCTTATCCGTATATGTTATGTATCAAAGCAATTCGGATGTATCTGACTCGGTAGAAGCATCCGTCCATGGGTAAACGACTTATCTTATAAGCTTATTTTTCAGGGTGTCTCTATATAACCTCTGCTAACGGCATTCTACTTCCGCTGATGTAAGAGCTATTTGTAAAGTTTGAACTTTTTGACCATGTCACCACATACAAACTGTATTCCCTCATCGATAGTAATTTGAAGTGTATTGTAACGCCAGTCTCGGATAGGTCGATCGTGTGTCGACGAACGATCGACCTCGTGATTCGTGGTGGGTGAGAAATGAACGAAAAATCAAAGTTGCAAAAATAGACTTTGCTTGATAGAGGTTTGCCGGCCTCGCCTACTCAATTGGTCCTGCTACACCACACTGGCCAGCAGTTGATGCTGCTATGGGCACAATCGATTCTGTTGGGAACTGGACGACCGTCTAATGCAGGAGCAACGGCAACGTAGGCGCCAGCGATGCGGCGGGTACGACACATATAAAAAACTCTTTTACTCAGGCGGTGGAAGGCGGAAAAGACTACAGCGAACAACGAACCGCCGCGCCAATGCAACGCGAGGACATAGCCCATGTTCGATCCCAGCAGCAGCTGAAGCGATAAGCGACGAAGGCTGCAGTTGCTCCTAGCGCCGTTGCTGTTGCTGCGGCTATCACTATAAGAAGTCGTGCAAAGGGGGTGGACAAGCGAACCCCAATTTCTTCTGCTCAATGCCGCCCTGCTTCCTTCTTCTACAGCTACTGCTTTAAGGATGCCACATTCCAAGGGGCATTCTTCGACGGCGTGGTTACGACAATGTTGCTGCTTCTGCTACTAGGGGCGCAGTTGTCACTGGCGTAGGATTAAAAAAAAAAAACTAATGCAGCACAGCTACGGGAACCAATACGAAGTAGGGGCGCCAGAGGAAGCGAATGAAGAATATGTTGCAACAAAGAAATCGCTTCGAGGGCGCCAAAAGTGCGGGACGACAGTTCGAAGGATAGGCAAAACGAAAAGGAGAGAAGAAGGGAAAAAGAGATCGACTAAGCTAAATCAGTTCGGTAGACCGCCTTTCGCAAAACCTCTTTGGCCCCTATATGTCTAACAGAAAGGGGTACAAAGAGGGATCGAGTCCGAATGGCATCGAGAGAGAAGAAAAGTCAGAAAAGGAAAAAAGGCAATATATGATTCGTATCAGGCATGGCGCGCTGCGTAGGCGCGCCATGCTTCCGTCACCCCCAGTCTTATGGGTGCCGGAACGTAGCAGCGAGCAAAGACTACGACATACCCCTGCCTTTCTTCCTTAACCCCCGCTGCTGCTGGTGGCAATGGCAGGCGTAAAGCGAGGCGGACGATCGCCAGCCAACAAACATTGCTAGCACAGAATGGAAAGAGAATCCGGCATGATGAGGGAGCGACGAATGGCAGACCAAATGACGAGAAGACAAAGAAAAAGTCGAGTCGGGAGGAATAACCAGAGAGTCGGAAAGTGAAAAAGGAAGGTGGTATACAAAAGGGCAATTTTTGTAAACGCCTAGATGGCTGCTACGTCTTTTTCGTGACTCCAATTGCTGGCTGCGGGACATCATCTACTTGGTTCGGCTCGCCAAGTCGTTGTAGGCTGGTTTAGTGACGCCGCGCGTCCCACAGCCGGTTGCTTCACACGGTCATTCGTCTACACAGGACCTTTATACTACCAATGGGCTATTCTATTCTTTCCTACATTGAAAGCAAGAGAGAGCTACCCTTGGATTCGCCATAGTCCACAGACAGCAGCAGCCCTGGTAGTCATGACAGCAGAGATGATATTGAAAGCGGTACTGCTGTTGACACCCCTACGGCTGATACCCCTGCTTTCACCGGCAAATCGAAGCTTGGCTGGCAAATGGATCGAGAAATATAGATTTTCCCCATCCACAAACTCTGATGACAACGAGCGTACGAGCATGGTGATGGTGCTGGCATTGCCTTGAAAAGCTCCGTGGGCTTTATGTGGGGCTCCGCCCACACATCCGCGTACAATATCTGAGACGCACACCCGCGAGTCGACGTGTTCGCCCATTCTTTTGAGGACCACTGCGCCACCAAAACCCCGTATTTCTGTTTTGGGTTATTTTGCTATTTTGAAGCTGCACATATCTTTTGGAGATATATGGCAGAAGAGTCGTCAGTCACATCGATCGAGCCAGCGATTGAGTGGGAGCTGCTGATGTATTGCCGCACCGCTGCTAACATTTCATATAATCGAGCATTTTTTCATGAATACTTGAACGAAGAAACAGAGATATTACACAAGTTCGACGCATATGAGCTCCAACTGCCGTTGTAATTTGGTAATATGTATTTTTGAAACGGGCAGAAATTTACTGCACATTCTTTCACGGCATTAATTAGTACTAATTAGGATATGTTTACAAATAGAAAAAAAACCTATTCAACGAAATAAAAAAGATCACGACCATAACCTGGTTGAAACCAAGAAAGCAAGCTTGGTAAATCGAGACCTAATTTAATCGAATGCATATGTACATATCACAGAAAACAGCAGAAAGGTAACGATCAGTATATAGGAAGCTGTAAAAGGGTACGGTGATATGTTGAAGCTGGCGCTTCAACATAGAGCCAATAGATTTCCTATTTAACACCACTTCGCTGGCAAAACCCTTTTGTACCCTGGTATCTTTCGGAAGGACGATTGGAAAGAAAATAATGATATAAACGACGCTGCAAAAGTAGCAGGAGGGAATATGTAGCACCGTCAGGATGATCGTCTCTCCAGGACCATCCTCGGATCCGCTGGCGCTGTCCTTCGAAACTGGATATACCAAGGAAAGCATACACGTGAAACATAATTAAAATGTTTTTTGATTATCCCTTATCCATCGACACCAGGATCTGGCTATAACCTGTCTCATCCCGTACAAAATACGGCATAAACAGGAACCAGCTTTTCAGATTAATCTTTTAAAAAAGTTTGTGTACCACAAGCAGTGACTAAATTAGACCATCAGACAATCTGATGCCGGTGACGCTTCTTTCAAACAGTGCTTTGACAACAAGTATGTTTTCTATTTATCATCATCCCTCTAACACAGGTATTATACTGACCGATAGACCGTTAAACTACTAAGCTCTTCACAGTACGATGTTGAAGCTGCTGAACAACCGTCTCCTATTTTCTCACTCCTTCCTTTCTTTGTATCAATACCTATTTTATGGATGATGCAACACCGAACGTGATCCCAATACAATATTTAGCTAATACCTGCGTAGGATGGGCAGATACGCTTTCATTCACGCCTTTATTTTGAATCCAGCCGAGGTTAGTCGTCAGACTAGATGCTAAGCTGGAGAAATTCCAGCGCAAAAATTGTTGCTTCTTCTCTGTTGATTGCAGGGTTCGGAGATATATGCCGCGTATAGCTCCGCGGCTTTAGATACTCCTTTCACGAAGTTTTTTTGCTGGTAATAAGTGGACGGTAACAATTGAAACAGCGTTCTTTGCCCGAGAACAAAACGTGAGAAGCCATCCTAACACAAAACGAGTGAGTGTATCGTTCGACCTCCCGGTGCTCAGCGACTTCGGGGCTTCTCATATTGCAGCCATACAGAGTTCTTCTAGGAAAATGAGTGCAAAGAGAGTCAGTCAGAGCGAAGTTACCGGATGTATCTGCGGAAGCAATGTTTTTAAGCGCTGCCTTTGAAAGGGCAAGGTACCGCGGGAAAAGGCGAGACGGTAAAGGAGTTACTGAGTGTGAAGCGCTCTGCAGCAGGTTGAGGCTAGGACTGAACTACTCGAGAAGGAACAACTATTCTGCAAATGGTCCTGTTGTTCAAGTTTCGTTGCTACTCCCACGCATGCTAGTGCCATTCCATGGCCCCGTGGGCCGTTTGTACTTCGACAGACACCCACAAGGGCATCCCGATTCGCAACGAATTTCTAGCCTTAGTAACCATTCTTTGTAGCTGTGATGGTAGAGAAAAAGAGGAACAGGTGAAACACTAGAAAGACGGAGCAGGACAGGAAGAAAGTTAGCCCGTAGACAGGCCGTGTCCTTCTGATTCGAAAAATTTTATGGGAGGCATAACATGATCAGAGGTCCATGGTTTTCGCACTTCCACTTGTCTGACCGACAACCAATTCAACGACCGGACTTCAAGCCGTTCAATTTTCAAGTATCCTAACCCAGTCCCGAAGCGAGGTCTGAACCCTGGAGTTATGACGTAACAGGCAAGGTTAAACTTGGCCACCCTCCTCACCACTTCAATTGACATCTAACGACTTTAGGGGCGATGATTTTGATTTACTACACGCCAAGCTTGACCGCCCAGCAGTCATTATTCACAGTTGTAATGATGAACGCAACACTCGTATGTGTGTGGACTTTAGATGGTCGCCAAAGCCTAGCACAGCATCCACTTGTAAATGTTGATCCATCCTCATAAGCAATCTAACTGAGGGCGACAAAGCTGATCCATCTGATGGTTTGACGCAAATTGTAACTAGCAGCCCGTGTAATGTATTAGCATGTGTAGATATATGACCTGATTATCAACTACTACATAAGCTAATTACGATAAACATATGGCATACAAATAGTTGTTGAGCCGCTTTCGGCCAACAAATTATACCTCGGCAACGTTTTGGCTGCTGCATCGTTGTACAAATATATAGGCAAATACTACCCCATACATAAACGATTTTTTACGAGTACATATATAAGGATCGTTCTTCCAGTGTTTCGTTCTTATATTGTTCATTCTTTCGCAGCCTTCATAACGATAGGTTCCATACGCACGTTATTTTCTTTGCAAAATGCTACTAAGCGTATTTCATCCGTTTTGTGCAACATACGACGTGGAAGCTCGCAACGGAAGAATTGATATATTCACCCATCCAGCCAACTATCCGCCGCTTCTCTTCCTGCTGGCACCATTGTTACGCCTGTTTGCCTTCGTGTACGCCTCGTGCTGCCTTTCCTATCTGCTAACTCGCATCGAGTTTGCGTTCGCGTACAACCAAGACTCGATGTGTGTACAACATATCGTCTCGTAAAACTGCTGCTGCCAGTACTGCGGGTCCATTTGAGACACCCCGAACGTGTAACATCTGTTGGTGGATGGATATTACGGCGCGGGCCCCCTGGCTCGCGCTTGATGCCTGATTTAACGACAACAAGATCTAGGGGGCGAACTAAACTGACTCGAAACACCGAAACCTCCCCTATAAGCTCTTTTGTGTCGACATTCGCGAAGCTGCCCTATATGTTGATGTGGCCAGCGCGACTGCCAATGCGATAGACTAAGAGCTGCTCGAGTCGGAGCACCGAGGCAAGCCGGTTCTACAGTTATCATAAGGACTAGACATATGACAGAGAGCACGACGGGCGCAGTGCCCGCGGGCGCATCTTAACCTCCGTCGACACGTGTGCCATAGTTCAATTGTGACATCATATCTGTAGGCTCAGCTCATTACAATTGCCCACCCGATTTTCGGTACAGTATACGAACACGCTATAACTGTCGAACAAGTGAGGAATAAGACCCTGTGCGCTGTAGCGTTTTCGAAGCTTTCGATTATTTTTAAGAAACGGTAGAAGAGGAACGTTTCTGAGTCTAGACTGACTCGTTCGAGGAATTATCTTCAACGGTAGATCATAGCAGCAAACTAATAATAGCGGACCAGACGGAGCGGATAACTCGTTAGCATATCATAATGCACCTATTCATAAACGCTTGCGGGTATCTTCCTTGAGCACCCTCATCCACTCCATATTAAATGGTACGCACAGTGTCCTTGAAAATTATAGGCCTATTAAAGGGTGCTTCAGACCAGACGCCTCAGACATTACAGAAATAACTAATAATATTAATTATAGTAATAATAATATTAACAGCAACAGTTTCTCTAAAGATGCAGAATGTAATTGATTTTGTTCCCGTGTATAATTGTGCTCGTACATTTTATAGTGTGCAACTTACAAACAAATAGCACATTATCACAGTTTACCTCTTCTTCGCTAGCTAGATGGACTTATAATCCAAGTCTGTATATTCGTAAATTGTTAATCAAATATGCTTGCTATCTTCACCACAACGTCTCTAACGAGCCCACCATGGTGCTGCTTGCACGAGTACAGCTACGCATCATAAGTTAGTACTTTAGAGGACTAGATGTCACTGATCGCTTGACGATCAGCTGTTAGCTAAGAATAAGCTGATTGCCGGTCTGAGCAATAGAGACTACCATCTAGCACAATGTCCGTTACGTCTTCCTATTCCCATTTCGCCCCAGAAAGTCCGCACCTCTATACAGTGTTCCCTCTGCTATCGTCCCCTTTAGTGCCTGCCCTTTAGCTGATATCGGGGCCGGAGGATATTAGTCGCAGATCCCTCTATTCGTTGCCTTTAGAGTTTCCAACGACGGCAGTTGACGCCCCTCAACCTTGATCTCCGTCTCAGGGTGGTTGGTGACCGATGGCTCGACATCCAACACCCTGGTCCCCGCTCGGTGTAGGTCTTTATCGAAACTCGGAAGCCGGTTGAAGTAAAGCAGGCCAAAGCTTAGCTCAGTGCGCTATGAAGCAGAGGGAGCGCAACCGAGTGGAAATTTTGTCTTTTGTCCTCATAAAGCGATTCGGGCCAACAGTAACGGCCAACCAGTGACGGTCGTGCTTTATTGCGTCCTTCATGATCCCAGTAGGATATGTAGGAAAAGACCTCCTTAATTTTTCCCAGCAGACTAGCCAGCCAAAAAGTAAACACAGAGTCTTGTACATAGAACACAAGGAGAACACGGCCTACAGGTTCAGACAAGAAGCGATTCGGCATTAAGTGTCGCATTAAAGATTCAGAGATGTTCGATTTGATTGCTTCTGTTTTGTTGACCACTCCTGCGCTTGTTCTCTCGCACGGTGCGGGGGTTTAATTTGGCGATCATATTATTTGAACAGAGAACTCACGCTATCATCCATCGGCCAATGGGAACTGAGGATAATGGGTCGGGTCGTCCAACATTGGCCAATGTTGTGCCACTATGCAGGCATTTTCCTTTAACCATAAGCAGACATAGCTTCAGACAGCCCATCAGTTACGTCGACTAAGTTTATTAGCTGTTTACTGGGCGGCAAAGAACGCCTGGCTAAGAGCTTAATCTTAAAGAATCCTAAAGAGATGCACAGTTTAGAGGTCAGATTTAGGTATAGATTGACAGTATAACACAAAGGCCGACAGGTATTGTCAACTATATTCTCACATACGTTAATGTGAGTTCGAAACTGAACAGTCATATGTAGAATGGAGAAACATTTTTGACCAATAGATCAACAGGAACTCCAATAAAGTATGGTTACTAAGATTTAATTAGGAATCCACCATTTACATGATAGGCAAATAGATCTAGCTATATATAATCTGACCAATTTATTATCGTGGAAATAATTAAACCAAAAAATTGCTTTATCAACTGCCCGTCTACGTGTTCAACCATTTTATAACTCCCGCTGCTCCCTCGGAAATTGGCTTTCTTGAGAGAAGCGGACGTGGCGGAAAAAACATCCAACCACCGGCTCAACCGTTGCAGGAAGGCTAAACTTTCGGTTTCTTAAGCCTGAAACAGGCTGAACCAATAGGGAAAGCTCTTTAAAAAGTCAAATTGGCGTTCCAAGTCCAAGCAACAGCGGTATCACCAGCAGCGAGGCGAAGCCGTTCATTCATGACGCTTGCCGGTGTATCCCAGAACTGACGCTTTAAGTTCAGTTCGATTCGGCAGGGTTCTTCTTTGGAATTAAGGATAGAGAGCGCCCACGACAGCGATGCAGTGGAGAGGAAAGACTAATACAATTAAGAGGTCATCGATCAGTCAGCCCATGGCGCCTGATTTCCGAAGGAAGCGCGACGACCGGGCCGGCCGCAAGGGACATTGTAGATCTGCGAGCCTTAAAGAATCTGATTCCGCATCCAGACAGCGACTAGTGAACCTTGGAACAGAAGAACAGTTAAAAAGCTAGAGGCATTACTAAAACATCTGTAGCACTTCTGCTGCTGTTGTATGTAGGTAGCAAACATACAGACGTATCTGTACACCCCTGTATATGATTAGGTCTGAAGTTCTGATATGAAGTTAAAGACCATATCTGGCTGACGGATCCTCTAAATGTGGCAGTCAGAACAGAGCTAGTGCAGCGGTATAGTAACATGTATATATATATATATATATATATAGAGCTGATTACGATGTAATGATCAATAGGTATTTTGCGTGCTGATTATCAATACCGAATCGTACCGGTTAGCTTTTTTATGCGTTAAATTGAATATAGTTCTGCTTTTCAGTTTGCACCGCACCAGTGACTCTTAGTTAAGCTGATCGATTGCAGTCGTTGCATGATGAATCGCTGCAGATTGTAGTACAAAGTAAAAATATAGGTACATCTTTAAAAATCAACAATTATAGTCAAACATGTAATAATCGTCTTTTCCAAAAAGGTACACTGACCACAATAATTAAGGGTCGAACAGGATCTTGAGTGTGTTTATAAATAGCATTATAATTGCCCGTGGTGTCACAGGCAAAATTTAAGGAATAAACAATGCAGCGTAATGAGTAGCCAGTGACCACTCACGGTCGTGTCACCTTAAAATGTTCTCTGAAGCTTAGTTTCGTTAGCATAATGTCCTTTGCTTGCATACACAGACCCAGTGATGAATGAAACGCCAACCCAACTTCTTTCACTATCCATTCTAAACAAACGGGGACTATTTGCAACTCGTATATTGTAGCTTCATTCGTTCCGTTATAGTCCTTGGTTTACACAACTAACGTTCCTGCAATCAATCTCCTATTAGATTAAAACCGCTTCATCTAATGCAATATCGTGTATGTATACACTTTGTAGGAGTTTGTGAAAAATTGATGGTTTTATTCATAGTATCTATCAATACTACCTTTCGTATAGGTGCAACGTAAAACGTATTATTAGCTTGTGTCACAGGGCTTACAAAGGTGGTCTGACACCGGCTTCGAGATAACTGTGTTCGTTACGAAATAGTGAAGAATGAGACATATTTATAACGCACTGGAACATTTTGAGCATATCGTGTTTTTATTTAAAATACCGGAAACACACAGCGTGTTGATTAATATTTGAGTCAATGAAGAATTTCGGGAAATGTTCAATTATATTACCTTTCCAAGAATCTTGCTGAATCTCTGCTTCGCTATCAATAGTTAGCCCCCGCCAACTGATACTAATATCCTCGTACAGATAATCTAAGATCTGTATGTACACCTGTTTTGACATTTGATAGGCGTGTCAGATTGATAAAGCCTTACGGTATCGACCTTATGCTTCTTTTCCGCTGAACACACATTTCAGCGAGCCGAATTAAACCTGGCCAGGAGCGAATGCTAGTAAAAAACAATTATAGCAAAGGACTACCAGTGAGGAAGTGTAGTTACTTGGTAATAAGAAACACGGCACACAGTGTCACAGTTAGTATACTACTGTCATCGTCATCGGCTACGCTAGAACATGGCTATGTATTTGGTGTGTTTGATCTGGCGATGCGGGACAACGAGGAAACTCACATGGCGACTATGGGGGGTAAGGCAAAGCTGGAAGTCCGATAACAAAGCGTCCGCCTCCTTCGACACCCCCTGACCGTCACTGTATTTCTCGGTCGTTCTCTTGTGGGTCCCTCGGGAACTGAATGAAGTGTAGGCATGCTCCGTTATACGATGCTATGGCGTACCTTTTCGAGCCCAGTATCTCAGTGGGAACTAGCAGACATCGCAGGACACGGCAATGCAGAGCAGTAATGCAGCAGCGGCAGCTGCTGCTGCACAAGCAGTGTGTCAAGCAGCAACGTCTCAAGCACTTCGAGCTCTCCACTTTTTCTCGACGAGCAAATGACTCGCCGCGTTTGCTAAATGCCGGTTCAAAGAGAAGACCTGTACCATGAGCTTTCCATAGGCAGCAGTAACAACAACGACACTGCCAAGTATCGATCGTTGCATACAACAATGCTATAAGGTGCATTGTACATACAGAGAGAGGCAGGCAAAATTGCCCGCATCACGCGTCTCCTAAACCCTACTCACTCAGCCTGCATGCATATAGCGGCAGTCTGTTGTTATGTCTAGTGTTTGCTCACTGCCCGATTATTGTTGCCTACTCCCTAACTTCACTTGGTAGCTGGTTCGCCAGTCGAACTCTGGACTGTCCACATCGCTGACTCAGAGATAATCCCAACAGCGTAAATTGACATTCGATGCACTCCGGCGGCGCTAAGCGGTAAGATGTACCGCGATCCGTTCCTGGTCGCTCCGAGCCGCTCAGAGCACTTCCACATGTCCCACAGCTATTCCTACGAGTGCCGCTTACTCAGACTAAAACGACTCATCCTCAGCTCTGCAGCGTCGCTGCATTGTGAATGCGCATACCCAGCGTAAGAATTGTACACGGATGGCGAGTGCCGTTGGTGATTCGTCTGTTGGTGTAACTGCCTCGTAGCTTAAGGAATTGAATGTAGAAGGCCCTACAGCGTTATTTCCATTATACAAAGAACATTAATTAGCCCACGGATTGTTCGCGTTGGATACCCCGTCTGGTTGCCGTGACTCGTAGCAAAAGGTTCCGCGATACGGAAACAAATTGAACTCCTTCAAAGCTACAAATGTATATGCAGACGAAAAAGATGGATAACGATTGAAGTTTCTTCGTCGCAAAATTCGTTTCTAGCCGCCTACAAATGTGGACCTAAACAGAAATGAACGGCCAGCCAATGAAAAGGACTATAGCGACTGGAAGTTCCGACTTTCTCTGACCAAGTTCAGTACAACCTGCTGACATGTAACTAGATATATATATATAAATCAAAAACATGCAGGTTTTTGCAAAAAAGACAGAAGAACAACGCACACAAACCTTAATTAACCATAAAAATTATTAAATAACCATAAAAAAACAGGTTAGCACGACGAAACCAAAGACGTTTCATGTTCGGTGTTGCTTGACGGGCATCTTTTGGCGCATATGTTCCGAGGCGATGTGTCTGCCTATGCGTAGGGGTGATACGAAATCGTTTGCTTTGTCATATATCATCTGCGATCATCCGTGACACGCAAGTCGATACCGAGCATGCGATTGGACTATCATGTTGACCGTTAACTAGCTTTTGCCCGTACGCAATTTAAAAAGCAGACAGCCGAGGGTGCATATGATTTCGTGAGAGACAGCAAATCTAACGAACGAGACTATGTGGAATATATGGCGTTAGACGAGTATATCCACCATCAAATGCCTTGTGAGCACGAGGGCAGTAATACGTATTCTAATTAATTAGAAAGGAATGGATTGAGATAATCATGCTAATAATATTGAGGCATACCATCCATTTTTTCTACGCGTGATAGCCGCAGATGAACTGTCAGAATCTCGGTCGGCCCGCATCAACGGCTTCAGTCAGCAGCGCCCGTATGAATTAGCCCTTGCCCATTAGAAAGTACGATCGAACCAACTGAAGTGCTTTAAATGCGATGAACAAACACCCTTGACATAGTAATGAAAATGTCCGCTTGACAATTTTAGTCTACAACAAGCGCGACGAAGCTTCTTTCCTGTTTCTACGTTCCTGTTGGCTTATACCGCTGAGTTTTGTCCTCGTACACAATATATTTGGCAGAATTTTTTGATCTTGTAGCAGGATTAAGTAGATATATGTTTAAGTTGCTGGTGGTGTACAATAACACCGTAACCGTTCGAGCTGCATGTGATTTCAACAAGTGATAAAATAATGAAAATGTTTTTGTCATTACTCTATCTGCGTTACATTTTCATTTGACTAACCCAGTTTGATGTGTTTTATTCACTGCAACACGTTATAGCCCTATTGATGCCGAGACACAATACGTCCTGGCCCTGTTGGAAGGGCAACTACACGGTAACAATAGAACAATCTGCATGAAAAGGACATTACTTACTCATGCAATGAACAAAACGTTGTGGCCCTTTCAATCCAATATAGAATAAGGTGTTTCTTCGCTTTATATATAATTTTAAATTATCGCCCTCTTGTGTCGCGCGTACTACCATACGTGCTAGCGCACATATAGTGAATCTTAAATCGGAATGAGCGGTAAGACGATTCAACATAGTCAGTGAGTTTTTAGTCGTTCCGACAGCCCTGACCCAATAACGTCGGTTCCGTGTTGGGTTCATAACTTAAATTTTTAACCGTCGCTGCTACTTTTGACCCTACTATGATTTTAACCAACTTCGATGTTTGTTGTCGCTCGACTTTGCCTATTGTGGTCGAATCATGGCCTTGAACGAACGTTTGGACACTAAGATCGTTGACTAAAGGCGGACGGCTAGGAAGGCTAGCGGCCGTCGCAAGGCGGATCAAACAAAACACAGACTACGCAATTATGCTTGACCGCGCGTCGGATCATTCACTGTATGTACACCGAGTTAAGTTAACAACTTTCAAAAGCATCAGGGCTTATTGTTAGTTATTGGTAGCAGCGTTCTGTAAACGAAGATACACATTAGGTCCAATCATCACGAAAATTGGGCCACATACAAACAGAAATATATAGTTTATCCTACCTAGATGCAGCATGCGATACTGATGAAACCGTTAAAAAATACTGATTGTGACATGTTATGATTTTAAGAAGCGGAGAAATTTCGTTAGACCGGGGCAACACAGAATTATGTAGTAGACGAAAAGGATGTGCGGGGTTAGCGTAGATTAGCACACTGACAAAGCTTCAGATAAGTTAAGTTGAATTTACATGTATTTTAGTGAAATTAATACAATGGCGATTGTAATTATGTAATAACAATAATTAGAAAGCTGGTATATCAAGCGGGACGCTCAAATTGGCTCCTGGTATAGAAAAACCCGTCCTACACACTTGTCCTTCTGGAGATTTTTCTAAATCTATTCTCTACAATATCTGCAGTTATTACAAAATTATTACACCACTTCGTCCTGCTCTACCAGTATATAAAACTATAGCATATAAAAAGTCTTAACGCTTTCAATGAGAATTTTTTTTACGCATAAATCTATGTGAGACTCAGATTTAGATAGAGATTAGATTAGATAGGAACCGGGTCGGTAGGATTTTTTTTAAATCATAGTTTTCGTCATTCTTAAATCTCACAACAACTTCTATTTTTCTAACTTGTGGTTGCATACGCAACTGTTGTTGTTCGCTAGACAAAAGGACATCTTATTCGATCCGCTTAAGCAGTCACAGGCTCTGGCAAAAGATGCCTACAAGCAAGGCAACATGCAGGAAATGCTGGGTAGACACAAAAAGCTGGCTAAATCAGTAATTGCTTGGGTAGGACGGGGCTCCCCCTGTCGACTCATGGTTCGGGCCATGTAGAAACTACAGCCACTAGGGACGCTGCCTAAATATTGCAATGTTGAAACGGAGGCTTATGAAGCTGATGTATCGTGGATGCATCTAATGTAACTTAGCAATGTCGGCAAGATCCCTTACGGCCATTCCTCCCGCGTTTTCTCTATCTCCTTCTTTTTATATTTCTTAGTGTTTGTTCCAATATAACATTAATAAAAATTTTTGCAAATCTAAGATTACCCTCTGGTGACAAGATGAAAAATTACCGCAGTGCTGTAGTGGCATTCTGCTATCATGGATATTGGTTGGCTTTTTACATTTAGATTCTGGCAGAATCGGTCCGGACGTGGATAAATTCGTTCCGTGCTGGGAATCAGCCGTCCGAAGCAACGCTTAATAGCTCAAGTACCTAAGGTGTAAAACTCTACGCATCGTTCTAAATTCGGATAGAACAATTCATAACATACGGCGATATTTTCATCTCTAATATATGCATGGAACATTGTATATGGAACCGAAAGGTGTAACAACAAGCAAGATTTTGCTCTTTTTTTTTCTCACTAACTATGTCAATTTTCCCGTTAATATAACATTATAATATACGATCACGTTTCTTTTTTCTTAGCTTAAACTTAAATTAGTATCAATCATGATACGAAATAATGTAATACTTAGCAGTTACTGGTCGGCCGCTTGTTTCGGTTAGCGACGTGGGCGTATGTTATAGTGTAGGTGTGTTCTATAGCCTCAACGCTACTATAACTAACTAATAGAAAATAACTAACGTTCAGTAAATCTTAACAGGCTAGTACAGCCTTTAACTTCCAACTGGGATAACCAAGCGCAGAAAGAAAAATTTCTTAAATGAGAATCGTTGCGTCATGGGTTTACGTTATCGGTTACTTTGTGCTGTTGTATTCCTCTTCAATTTCCAACCTTTGACTACGTCGCCATTCACCGATACATCTGCCGACGATTAAGCATCCATTCCTCTAGTCGCCGTTCGTCAAGTCCTCGTGTTTCATCGGGTTTCGGGCTTTGCTATTTCATAGCATCGCTTCTATCGATATGGGGCACCTTACTACAAAATGCCTCTAAGTACGTGGCAACTTTGTCCACTTAGTTCAGCTACTAGCATTCCCTTGAGATTCTGATTACGAACCGATAAAATAAGTTGTGTCGGCGTTCTGCCTTCCATCTGCCAGCTGTTAGCTGATCTAAGCGGCCGACTTTGTATCTATCATCAACGTTACGACCGCGATCATCGTTGCCGTCTCTGGCGCAGACGGAGCTTCATTTGATTACCACAACCCTTTTCGCCCCAAGGAATTATTCCGCTCAGGTTTCCCGCCAGGTGCTCCGAACCGTAGCGTCGCCCGTACCAATCGTAACTGCGGTAACAGTGAAGTAGAACCTATTCAATGGCGCCTTTAAGCCTCCACCTCGTCGGTGCACCGCGTGCTGCATGCCATTTAACCACGAAAAACATGTTTAGCTGCATGGATATTTACGCCGAAAAGCATTATTCAACGGACGTATATGCGGTGAATCTAAAGCATAAAAATACTGCTGGATTTCGGGTTTAACCTCTTACGTTGCCGTTTACATAGGAGAAGCTGGCTGCACATACACACTGCTACTAAAATTGTTTTCTGGTCTGATAAATGAGCTTACAGGCAGAAAACAGGCAAAATTTAATTGGCAATGTGTAAACTACGTGGGCAGAAAGCAGTAAATAGGGAACATCTGCACCCCATTATTAATCGCAACGTAACAGTTATAGCGGCAAGGGACAAAGGACAACGACAACAACGTAATGGGCGTTTCAGAACCTACATTTATACCATACCTGACCTTTGGACCATGTGAATTCAGCTTAACTCAAAGAACGCGTAAACATATCTTTCCAATGCGCACAAACTGTGCTGTTCTTTAGATTGCCTCGATCACCGTACAAGCGTGATACCTTTTAGGTTGGGGTGAGTTTTGTTGTTCGGGAATTAAGTGAGCACCCTGTATAGAAAACCTTTTCTACATTCTAAAGACTCGAAGACTACGACTTCTTATACAGAAGCTAGAAAAATGTAGGAAAGACAAAACTTATCATGACAGACATGTATACTCGGCCGAACCTTACTTGGCTTTATGTTATTCTCATTTTCAAGCCCTCTCGCTATCTATATATATATATATATATATATATATATACAATTCTTGGCACTTTGTTTGCTTGAAGTATTTTTCCACTTGATTTTAATCATAGAAATTTCTACCTCCATAGCTGAGCTCTATTTCCTATCAAGTATACAACAAGCATTGGACATGCCCTCTTTGTCCTCATTTTGCATTGAACAATTCCAGCACCTGATTTTGCCCTCTGTTTCTCCCACAGGCTCACCTGCCTGCTAGCTGCCGCCTGCCACTAAACTTCCCTTCGTAGTAGTTTGCTGCGTTCTGTTGAGTGTAGTTGTGCAATATATATAACATGGCTGGTAGTGTATTGTCTTCATTTTTGTCCTTCTATTTCACGACAGGTATCTACCGTCCTGTGCGGTCCTTGTCGATGTCAGAGTACGGAGTGCGACAGAGATACTTCATCTCATCTCTTTCAAGTCTGCTTCGTTTTTCGCGACGTTAGTCATACGACGCTCGTTAGTCACTGTTCTTATGTTTCACGACCAGGCACTTCTTACGTGTAGTACTTAGGCTTAGTTCCCTAGCCCAACGAGCAAAGAAACAACAATCTACCTCTAAACCTTATTTGTTTCCAAACCCATTCTCAACGTAGAGGAGACAGACCATGAGGGAGCGTTTCGGCAGCCCCTACCCTGCTTTCGCATGTTCTCTAAAGTAAATTCTTCCGTAACGAATTCTGGGGCATAGTACAAAATGAACTATCTACTTTTTTCCACTTAGCACGTCTAACCTCACTGCTTCTACGTTTTCATAGGCGAGTACAGCAAATTTGATTGCCCGCACTCGACATTCAGAGTTGTTGGTTACGGCGATGCTGATCGCAGCAGCAACAACATCAATACGCATACCAAAAGCAACCACGATCGGAGTCTGTCGTTCCTCGAACTCCCGGCACCTCTCTATTGCGTGGCTTTAAAGATGCCAACCAGAGGGCCAATAGTTCTTGCAACTTCCAATGTGATTTATGGGGAAATATAGTCACTTACAGCTGAAATGCACGTCGGATTTGCCATACATATATAGCCACATAAACCTAAGGAAGTCGCTCGTACATTTGTCCTCCTCTGGAACTTGTGCTTAGTGCGATAAAGAAAAATCAAAAAAGTGGCCATAGCCCTAAAGGTAAGCGCGCAGCTTATACTTGTTTATTGTCCCTGGCATGGCCGCATGAAGAAGCCGGTTTCTTTTTCTATATTTTAATTCTCAAGAACACCGAGCGCCTTTAAATCAGGGGACGAGGTAGAGTGAGAAGCGAACAGGATTTCATTGGAGGGATAATAGCGGTTTGCTGTCGGACGCGTCTGATTGCCGGCGCTAAGCGGCAGCAATATCGAAAACAATTCCTTTCTCTCCGTAAGAAACCCAGTGTCACCATGCTACGCATATTGCCGCGATTATGTATGCGTACATCCGTGGAGGCTCACGACAACCGCCGACCCTAACCGGGCCTCCCGTCGAGATCAAAATTGCATAGGGTTGCAGGTTCGGTGAGTTTTGAATGGAGGAACAAGCAGCCTCTTGATTTTTATTTAAACGAGGTTGAGGTCACAGCTTCTTGAAATAGGTAATGAATCTATATTTAATATATAGAAGAATTTATAAAGATAGAGCCACTGGCGTAGCAACAGTTTTAGATATTAGAGCCATTTTGCTACAGATTAATACTGACCTTTAAGAATAGGAAAAAAGAGACATGTGAAGTTGCTTATTTCAACAACTTGAGCGTTACTATAATATACTTCAATCGAGTATATTCCAGCTACTCCATCTACTAATTCACATAAAATGTATCCTTTTTTAATTCCAACTTAAGCTAGTAATTGGGGTTCGCATTGTCATTTGCTTAACGAAAGGACAAATTACACAGCCGGTGCACTGGTGATACTCGACGGACGCCTGCTGTGGAATGTATTGCAATGGTCGGTAGATTCCACTCAGTGCTTTAACCAGTACAGGCTTGTACAAGCACAACTCATCATCGGTCTAGCTGGTTAGTTCTTCAGGAATATGCTTTTTCTTCCATCGACACAAGTAACGCACCCCATTTTATGCAGAACCTCTGACGAGTTTATTAAATTATAACATACCGCCGTTAATTTTAAGAAGAAAATTGAGCTCCAACACGTATTTATCGAAGTGACGTTCGGTTATTCCATTCATTATATAGTTACAAACGACGACCTGATACTCGGCCCATGTTGAACAACAGCCGATATTACGAACGCACTGCCACTATTGACTATAGATTACGAAGAAGAACGACGACTTTTTTTTTTCGTTAGTCATAGCAGTAGCTTTTATTATCAGCTTCTGCTAGACCGTCCCTATTGTCTTCTAGGGCTCTACTAGGCACTTTCAAGCAAAGCCCTCATTAGATCAGATAGATGCCCTTAAAGACAAGGTTGGGTGAGTTATCATGTCACCACCAATAATCTGCCTGCCAAAATCGTGCAGAGAACGTTAAACAGAAGATCGATTGAACCTATTATTACTATGATTGTCTTCTAGTTCGAATTCTATAAAAGGTATTCGGAGAAAGCAACGAATCAATGGGAAGAATGCGCACTGCCTGTTCTTTGAATGTGCCGCTGTAATCAGTTAGTCTGAAAACCTCAAAGGGCCTAATAATCACGATGCTAAGTCGTACAAGTAGACTAGAAACTTATGTTGGAACCAGCTGTGCTAAATGATTGTCCTCCACCCCTCTTCTTCGTATAGTTGGTGTCATTCCATTGTACGCACCGTTGCATGTATTTTGTGTCGTATTAAAAAATTCCCCACCAGCTGGAGACGCAAGTAAAAATCTTCAAAGTAACACCCCGACAATGAATATTCGTTTTACATCTTCATTCGTTCGGTGCGTCCTTATAAAACATAATGTTTATACTTTCATTATTACTGCTTCTGAATAAATGTGCCCATAAACGACCAGAGCTGCTCAACAACAAAGACTAAACTCCTTACAAAGGAGCTATACAGGCACACGCTTCTATGTAATACATCAAACGGCAGGTCAACTGCAACGAGAGCGGCGCGCGTCACTGGTATCCAACGTAAATAATTTTATTATTGGCTAAACAGTAGACCTATCGCTAGACTTTCTTCTCGCCTATGTGACACTTCAGTTAGCTCTCCAGGTGAAGGACGAAGATAAGACGTTCTTTCTGTCATCGCCCCTATTAATCGGGGCCTCAGCCCGAAAACTCGCGCGATTCCAATTATTAGACTATCTTCCACTCCGCCACTTTAGCCCACCTTGAGGTCAGTAGGGGTTCCAACCATTGTCTGCAGGTATACCTGCCTTCTCATCAGCAGGTGCTGTTTGTTCTGGGAAAAGCCAGCAGCGCGCCACGACTCGCGGTTGGATAAACGAGACGCCGCAACGTGCGCCGTGGCTGGTTGGGGCTAGGGAGTCGTAACGGTAGATTGACACGGTGGCACAATGCTGGTACTGATTATGAGGACTGATCCTAGTAGATGTCGTCAACAAGTCGTCGTTGGTGGTCGTGCCTGCTCGTCCGCCCAGTGATCGGCAAGGAAACATTTCGCAAAAACTAAACACGTTGCGTTTGTTAGAAGTGAGGGGACGAAGGCAATGTGTCGAATGGGAAGCACCCTGTCAGTTGACGGGTTGTAGGCATGAATAGTATCGTGGAATTTTCTTCTCTGTTCATGCTCCAATCCCCGTGCTGGAGCGGCTGCTATGGATGATTGCAACCAAATAGATGCGTCGTTACTTGAAATGGAACGCGCAACGCGCTGATAAGATCGCGACCTCTCGGCGGCTAGGTAACGCAGCGAACTAGTTGTTTTGTTGCCTAATAGACAGCTTCCTTTAATGCTCATCGTGACCAAAACTGCTAGTCATAAAGAGCTTGCACTGATACGAAGCGTAAGGTTTTGCGACGTAACACGCATTGTGAACTGCAGCTCCCTAGCGAAGACCAATCATTTTGATAGAAAATTTCGCAGGCCGTTCCATTGCGAATTTGATCTGAAACACGTAAATACACCGGACGGTAAATAAAGAAAGCACCAGAAAACGAGTGGAGTGACCAAACTATAAGGACAGTTGAGATGGAACCGTAGCTCAGCTCGGCACGGCGCGATAAGCGACCAGCGATTAATCTCCATTGATCTCTACCCGGCAGATTAACCCAGGAAGGTGGTAGCAGCACTTAGTTTTAGTCTCCAGTAGCTACCGCGCTCAGAAGCCGTCCACCCGGCGAGCCTGATTGCCTATGACGATTTAATGAACTTCCTTGAATCTCCTTGGTGACAATATCTGAGTCAAGAACAAGTGCATCAGGGAGGATTTGACATACATAAATGGGCATTCCGTTTCAACATTATGCGTCGTATCCGTGCAGTCGTGAGAGGATGGCCCAATAAGTTATCAAAATGGCCAAGCGAATCATAAAGCTCACAGTCGGCGTAACACACACAAGCACATCCTTATAGGTTCAACATAGGCCTAAGTAATGCGAGCAAGCACCAACGAACACTCCGTTTTAGCAAGTATTAAAGACCGCTCTAGAAACAACTACTACCTTGACAACAACATAAACAACAAAGGTATCAAGGACATATTATCAGAAATCAACTAGAGCTTATAGGCGTCATAAGTATATGCATTCGTCTGTGTACGCCGTCAGCATGAAGATCAGTCGCGTAGCAATTGTCGGAAGCAAAGCCGAACGTAAAAGATGACCCATCTACAATATCATAATTCACAGTAAATCAGATCGGCAGCAATTGTATGATCATATGTGCACCCTGATGGAGTGAGCAGACACGGTGTCGCACACGTTGAATGTAAGATTGATAGCATGAATCAGCGGACCCATTTCGGCGGAAGCGTTCCGAACTGAGTAATGGTGGCACGACTGGTCGTCCCACGATGCAGTTACACGATGAGAGTGCTCACTGAGAAGAGGCACTGGTGCCAGTGTGGCTGGCCCCGCTGTTGCCGCCGATAGCAGGGCAAGCGATTGGGCGGCGACCGAAACATTGCACGGTGTATTGCTATTTACAGAGTACACGAACAACGCAGAGGTTGAGCATGTCCCGAAAGATGAAGATACTCAGAGGCATATTTCAGGGTCCGAAGTCAGCCAAAGTGGCAGCTGAGCGTGCAGGGAAGCAGTTGTGCCATGGGAAAAAACGACGCTGGTAGTGATATTGTCAGCGTGGGTGGATGTCGATAACGCGTTACTGATAACTTGCAGACTGTTTGAGAGCTCCAACTCTGGCTGGATAGCCAGTACGCACTGACCATGTACGTCGTGTCCTCCTGCCACTGGTTAGCTGGCTTAGTTGTGAAGTCAGACAATGGTGTTCACTATACAAAAGCTTCCCTTCTCCAGAAAAGAAGCAAACACCACTAAATTAACACCGGGAACACATCAGCCGGCAGCGCCCAAGACGCATTACAAAAACATATTGGAACAGAACCGGAAAGAGAAGCACTTTTGAGGACAGGGCGAATGGGCAGAAAGCGCCGTCCCGGTTCGCTTCGAGGAGGGAAACGGAAGACTAAATGCAAGAGAAACTGTCTAATGAGCCAGTGGAACTAATTCAAAAGTTGACATTCCTAACTAACCCCGAATAGATCTTTCTCTAAGCAACAATTTAGCAAGAGCTTGTGCGAGTAACCGTGGGTCCACTTTGAGCTTCGCATGCTATTGTTAGATATTTTTTCATCTGATAAAACAGAACTTTTCAGGCGTTGTTTCCGTTATAGGAATAGAAGTGAACAATAATAGTGTACAGGGTGTATGAGAATAAGGTTTTGTTAAGGACATATCCGTAATCATAATTAATTGAGCTTCGTTGACTCAATGTAGGTTGATCAAGTACACTGATATCTAGCGCAGTTTCTCATGACAATGATTGTTTAATCATTGAGAGAAATTAGTGAGCCGCTGTTAAGTATGTTTTATGAGAAGTTGTTGAAGAATTGTTTATGAGAAGTTCTCAAACATGTTAAAAACTGCTTATTGTAGGTTCAATAGAGTACCGCAAAAAATAAAATCGATTATACGCGTGTACACAGTGATTTGTTGACGTTTTATAATACTGATTGGTATCAGTACGCCGACATCTAGTAAGTATACATCGTGGGCACACTCTTATATAGCAAGCAAAAGGTTAGAGCGAAAGGCCCCAGAAAACAAATGATGTTCGTAATCAGCTATTGGAGCCTGAGTCTGAGCGCATGCCTGACTACTCGAGCTTCTGGGAAAACTCATGTGTATGTTGGCCTGTCCGTTGGAAGCGAAGCGGGCCAGCATCTCCTGCTCAGGGCCTGGGGAAGACGGGAAACATATCTATTTAGCAACTCGGCCGCAATCGGAATCCAGCCGTTTTCTCGAAGCATGAGACGCAGCCATCCTACCAACGGGTCAACGGAAGGACAGACGGACTAAAGCCTAATGCCGAGGGTAGTGACTGGTCCAGCAACGAAGTGGCCGGCAGCCAACAGGAAAGCTCTTCTGCTTCGTGTAGAGCTTACCTGCAACCATAACCGATGCACAGTGTGAGAGAGGGAAAGGAGTATCGTAGGTAAGCACGCCTGAGTAAGGCGATCTGTTTAGCGCGAGCTTCTGTATGTGCGAGTGCATTCGCGCCCGTGGGTTCATATGTGCTTATGAGTCTGCGTACATACGTCTGCATTTGCACAGGGAAAACAGAGGGCATCGTTAGTGATAATGGACGGACTACGGAAAACAGCCCTGTTTTCTAGGTCCAGTTTAGCCAACAGCCACCGCACGTAAGTCTCGGCATAAGGCCAGCAGGGTGTCGGGTTGACGTCGCCGATACTGATCAGTATCGGTCCGGTTTGGCCTTTTAAATATACTCAGTATTAGGCCTAGAAAGACCACTAGAGAAGGCTTTTTAACTCTAGCACGGACAGAAGGTACAATGATGTGAATAACATGTTTCTTCTGCAGGCCAACCACTTCGCATTGCTTCCCCTTGTGTGCTACGCTTCTTTCTCTATACACCGCTGCCTCTGCTACCCCTGCAGCGGTACCAAGCAGCTCCCATTTTCACCCAAGTCGCATCCGTCTCCTTCTCGCGTCCTCCAGGTGGCACCTTCCCTTAGTATGCAGTAGGGCATGGTCATCAGGCTCCAAACATAAGGAAGGCACGTAAGCGCAGATGGATCACCTTAGCGTCCGGCCGACATATCCTTGATCGCCGCTGAGAAGCCAAAATTACTCCTAAGGTTACTCCTATCCCTTTAGGGCTGTTCTTGCTAAAGCGGATAGCGCCAAAGGAGAACTGTTATATAGCACATGTGATGTTCACTGTCGATTTACGCCCTTTCTTTAAACCACGGTGATATGTACATAGAGGCTTACGTCAATCATATACAGATCACAAGAAATACAGTTTACACTCAGCGTTGTGTGACGCTACTTTGAAGTTACAGTGTGTCATAATTACAGTTTCGACTTGTACGCTTCCAAAGGACGGGGTATAATTACACTGAAAGAGCCTGCATCTCAATAGTTGAAAAAACCGCTCGTGAAAACGTTTGCGTAATGTATCTCAATGTTAATACGCGTACAATCGTATTCATTTACAATCATAGTAGAAATCAACAGATTACCACCAGTCACCCTAGCTATATAATACAATGGTTCCTTAATAGCCTCAGAAAGTTCAAACATGTACAAATGATGAGGTTCAGGCAGGTGTAAGTTCAGGCAGTGAGCTCGTTGCAATGGATCAGGTTAGGTTACATTGAAACACCTATGCTCATTCCTTTCTTTTGCTTTTTAGACGCATGCTTTGTTATGTATACTTGATCGTTGTATGTCTCTAAGCAAGACCAACCCATACGTAGTGATTTACCTTTAGTAGAAATATGAGTACGTCCGCTGGCTTTTGCATTACGCACATTGCGATCGGCAGTGGAGGCTAAAGAGAAGAACGGGTTATGCTTTAGCAAAATACCACTGAACAACTTGCGCCCAAATTGCATGGGCTAGATGTTTTCTGTTCTCTTTTCATCTCCTAACTCCTTAACCTTAGACTGCCTTGTCGTCGTGCCGTTGCACTCGTTCGTAGTAGAAGGTTATTACAGTTGTATTGTAGCGTGTTACGCTCGACCCACATATATACGTGTATGTAAAAACCCCCTCGAGTTTGAGGCGGTCTAGCATCATCGAGTTGAGAGGAGAGAACTGGAGCACATAGGGCTGGTGCAGCATCTAAAGGTAGGTAACTCCAATTAGCTCTGCAGTGACGGGAGCTCAGTGGTTGCTCTCTGGAACCCATGGGGTGCTATGCTATAACATAGTGAGCTAACTCATTAGACGTGTCGCTGCAGCAGCGGTAGTGGTTTGGTAACGAGCTACGTGTTGTCAGACATTGACATGGTTCGTCAGAGAGTATATATATATATACCGAAGAATGACTGACCACTTTTAAGCCAAAACTGGAGTTAACTAGTACTTATATTTGCAAATAATATTACTAAACTCAGTATATTAAATTTAAATCAATGACGATTTGCCATATTTCTAATAAGATTATTTTATCACCGTACATCCTCTGTGGGCTCTAGGCAAGAAATCATGACAAATGATTTTTGTATCCTTCCATTAAAATTAAATTAACATCATTAAGCGAGTTTTGCAGGGATTAAAACAGGTAAGTGCAAAATCTGGGGTATATGGCGGGTATTTTCCGCCCAAGTTCTTTCAGTTTCGCGGGACAGAGATGTGTAGGGTCTCGCAATTTCGTGGCAGGAAGCAACGGTTTTCTGTTCACTAAGTCCAGTTCACTTTTTCCACGGCTTGCTATAATCTTGTTAGCTGCTAATAGTAGAAGCCCGAATTAATCGCTCCTCCCGATGGCAGTGTCCCACATTGCGCAATTCCTTTCCACTCCCAGAAAATACACGGCATCATCTTTTTTGATGTCAGTTTATGCTTTGCCACAAGCTGGCGAGCACACATTATTTTTTCTATTGTAATTGCACGTTATCGTTGTATCTGATCTATCATTTGTCATTCGTAATCAACCGCGTTATAAAATTTGATTTATTTGAGTTTCGCAAATGGAAATACGAACGAGTGTATCTTTTACCATTCGTATGGCGTCTAAACAAGTCGAGCCTTTTTGTAGCCAGCTTTCTTCAAACGGCTTACCATTATATGGTGGTGAATGTTTAGTTTCTTGGCAATATCATAACTACTTACGTGTCTATCTCGCTTAACTTCTGGCGTAATTTTACCAACTTTTTTTGTAATTGATCGACCACTACAAGGGACGCCTTTCGCATCAAAACTTTCCAACGAAAGTGACAGAATCGCTTTTGAGCCGTTTTCTTGAATCACGCATCTTGACCATAAGCAGCATTTTTAAGCGACTGGGTAGTATGTGCGCCTTTATCACAATAAAATTGTAAAATAAAGCGACTTATCCCACAAACGTCACTCATCATCACGGCAGTCTACAGTCTACCTTGAGTCTAACTAAAGGCGTTCAACGGTTTTAGGACATTTAATAACCCCAAATTTCAGTTTTGAAATGATACTAACGCCGATTCGTCACCCATATTACCTGAAAATATGTGATTTCAAAACGATGTAGCTAGAAAAACACTATCAAATATATAGGGAAGTACCAGAGCGATGCGTGTTTGTTAGAAGCATCAAATGCTGGTGATAATGGCCACTAAAGAACAGCGCATTTTAGGCTATCCAGTCCCACAGGGGTTTCGTTCTCTGCTGACGCATACGTGCGCATACTTTGACTGGTTGAGTGAGCCTGGTGTATATTGCACCCCGTGCAGTTGAAGAATACGAAATAGAAGGCACATGGTAGATTTACTTACAGGCCCAATCCCAACTGGTACTGCTTTCATTGCGGACATGTCGTCCTTCGTCCACGTAAGCACACATGCCAATCTTGACTTATCGTTGTTGTGTCCTGGCAAAACAGCAAAAGCGGGAGCCGGGCGAGATGGTACCGGACAACGTAGTCCATTAAACACAGTTCCGATGTCTATAAATAGAGGCAAACGGCGGTATACGGCTCCCCCTTCCTTAGCTCCCTCTGTCGATACACAAAATGGCCATATAAACACAAAAAACCCCTACAGGAGCAAACAACAAGGTTTGATAGGACAGCTATTTGGCTGCAAATATCGTGGGTTGAGGAGCGTTTATGCACTAGGCGTCTGTATCGTTGTATTCAACCGTTTCGGTATGAACGTCTACACGGTAAGGAGGCGTTTTCATGCACTTCTCCCAAGGATCATGCCCGACGTCAGTATTTTGGGGTAGCTCAAGCGACTTAGGCATCCCCCGAGTATCTAATAACAGATATCAAAATGTCAGCGGTCCACCACGTAACGCCAATCAACGAATGAACGGAGTTCACTCCAGCTAACCGAAGCCACGCCACTCGTACTGTAAAAACGCCATAAATAACTAACAGCAAGTAGTCTCTTCTCATAGCAGCAAAGCACATCAAAAGAGAAGCTGTACATCTTTTGACTTGCCACTAACGTTATCCAATCCAAACAGCTTCCTGCTACTCCAAATACAGATAGACCTGCATACTGATTGCTACCGAAATCTACCATAGGCCATCGCCCTAACTCACTACTATGCCCGCATTTCTCGCAGATAAGAAGCGTGAGTGCAGTGGGCACTTCAACTTGTCTTACGCTTACCATTGCTAGTTCCACTCTACCTGAACACTTTACATCCACTCGCAGTGGAGGCACCGCAGTGGATTGCTCATTGAAGCGGACTATTGGCTAGAATTATTATAGATACCATTATGGCACGACGCGTTTCGGGTCCACAAACGCCCTCGTAGCACCAGACATGAACAGAAGAAGCCACCAAACCGTATGGCGCATGGAATGCTATTGCATTAAAGCTAGAAGACTTCTCTATATCTCAAATCCTGCCGATGCTTCTGGCACTACCGACCGTGGCACATACTATAAAACGCCTACATCTCATAGTGAAAGGCTTCTTAGCAAAAAAATAATAGCCAAGCAAGGCTTCCCCCTTCAGCCCCACCACCCTTAAGCCCTACGAAGGAGAAGAAGCCACGACCCAAATGCCTCTCGAAGAAAGCAATAACTGGGTGCAAATTGTTGCCAAGTAACCCTTTTGTGGAGAAAGTTACCTATAGCTATCTACACGTGCGGGGAGTGTTAAATTGACGAAAAGGGTCGGTCGCGCGGAATAGCCAGCAGACCGCCAGGCAGACAAAGTAAATAGATACTCTTTCTAGTAGATTTTCAATGTACAATTTGTTTACATAGATAAAGTGTTTAGGAGTGTCCCGTCAGGTATCAGCAATACGCACGCACACAAATGATGCGCATGTCTTATGTTGAATGAGCACTATTCAATATGTACTTGGTTGATCGCTTACAGATAAAAAAAAAAAAAAAAGAAGATTTTTGTTATCTGTTCTTGTTGAACTGATCAGCAATATTATTTCAGCTATAATAATGTCCGTGTAATTTTACGACACCAAATAAGAAGAAACAATGCCATTTAGTATCACTTAATGAAATCTAGAAACGCAGAAATGTTTGAATTCTACTGTATATGCGCGCGTCCGTACGTAATGTGGACGTATACATAAAGCAAGCTTTTCCAAGTTTTCGTATGCGCTTACGTTCGCTTCCATGAATATTAGCAGCTGAGTGAATGGCAAATCGTAAACAGCAAACGGTTCCTTAGCTAATTACCATGTCCACCGACGCCGCTCACCATCGGCTGAGACAATGCTGTCAAGCTGTTAAGAGCTCTGCTGCCGTTGACGACACTGGATCCAGCCTCATAATTGGGTTTCCACATTCTGGCGGAGTCTGCGCCACTGGCTTTGCCGCCAAGCTGACAAACTGGCCGCGGGCAAATCCGACTAAACGTTGTAGATATGCGAGAAAAGAGTCCAACTTCCAAGAGAATAGTAAGTGGATCGCTACTACGGCCACTCAGAGTCACATTTGGGTTTTTGGACAGATGGTTGGCCTGGCTAGCGGTAAGCAGTCGTCACGTCGGAATACCACGATCGGTCAAAGCAGCTGTAGCAAAGGGTACTCAACTAGCGTCGTCTTCTCGGCCGCCTTCTGAACTGCGCGAATCTACCTATGGCCGGCAGTTTTAGGTAGGACAATACCGCCCGCGACAAGGACGGTAACAACGTGAAGCGGCTACACAACGAGCTACAAACGTTCTCTGTGCTGCTCGTAGACGATAATAATCGCCGTGGCGGCGATGGCAGAAGCCCGTTTCAGCTAGCGGGTATAGTGCGTTCTATGTTTACCAGCACATGGGATCTTTTTGCACCTGCCGTTTTTGTTGACGTGGCCCCTGCCGCTCGCGACGTTACAATGACAATCTGGCTTGGCGCCTATTGTTCGCGGTAACGTTCTGTTGTTACGCCTTTCAGGTAGAATGGCAATAATAGCGAAGTAGCAGCAAGGGTGGTAAGCTCGATACGGCGTGTGACTAATTTCCTATAATACGACAGTGAAAAAAGATGACGGCGAGTGGCAGATACGGAGATGGGGAAAAGAAACGAAGACAGAAAGGAAAAAATCCGGTTTCTGACTATCGACTACCGCCATTTTTTTTCTACTTGCTGACCATGGTCAAGAAGTTTACCGTTGTCGGTAGCCTGGCTTTGTTGTTACCGAAATAGTCATTCCATAGACTATAGCCAGGCTAGTGGTAATAGTAAAAAAAAGTGGTGTATAGCGGCTATATATAAGCCTGTATGTGTGAGGGCGTGTGTGCATTATGCCGGAACGGAAATGACCAATGTAGAGACACGCATGGACACATACATATGGGTAAAGCCATAGGTATAAAGAAGCAAGATTCACTTTCCTCCTATGCGTAGCGCGATGGGATAGTAACGCGTGGCCATTGCTACGACACTGAAACCATAATAATAGAATTGGACAGCGAGAATTGCAAAAGGCTACAATGAAAACAGTGGTATTGCCCACCTTTCGCGACCCTAATTAAACAAGCATGTATTTACGACGAACATTAAGAAGGTTTCTCCTGATCAAGCCATACCAGCGACTACGAACAGGGCACAATACCGCGGTGAAGCATAGAGCGCGGAAAAGTCTATTCTCTCTCTTTTTTTTCTTTTTTCGCCCTTAACCAATACCTTATAGAAGTCGAGAAGAGTCACTAGAAGATTGGCAAGGCTGAGATATGTGAACCAAAGTAACCATACCGCAGCAGATTGGACCAAACGCCAACGACAAACGCCCAACAAGACTAGTCGTAGGGTTCTATGGGTTGGCCTGACTGATTTCAGAACAGGGCAGGCCTAAAGTAGCGTTCCATAGCAGTGATAAAGCCTGAAAAAAAGAGACAGAGTGGCCGTTTGCTCAAGTGATTGCCAGTGTATATTCATTTTGCCCTCTAAGCTTATAATCTCATTTTTGCCTGCGGCTTTGCCATTATCGTTGCATGCAATGATCAACATCCCATCACGCTGGTGCAAACAATGAAAATACGCATCGCTAGCGCCTCTACAAAGGAGAGCGACAACATGGATAAAACCGGCGTGACTAAGCTCGCAGCAGCAGCAAATCAGAAAACCCACTTAACGGTCATCTGAGCACGCCATCTATATACTGCTACCAGTGGACCGCATTTGCGAGCGGCTCGTCCGACCATTCAGCACTCCCTTGCTATTTGCTTTGTCTCTAATCTGCCAGATCACCCGGAATTTTCGCGTACAGCAAGCGATTCGACAGCTCATAATAGGACAGTGACTGCGAAAATGAAATGGACCCGATCAGGACAACAAGGCAAACGGACCGTTTGGCCGTACCGTATTTTCGAAGGTAGAGAAAAAGACAGCGAACGAGTGAGTGAAAAATAGATAAACGGAGATGGCACGAAAGAGGGGGAAAGGCAAGCCCTAGAGGGATGAGGGGGCAATAGAGAAGAGGCAGGGCAAAATGAAGGGCAAATATTTTCGCTGTGCTTTAGTGCTTTAGGCACTGCAAACGGCAAAGGCGTCTGCTATACAAGCAACCGTTGAGAACAAAGAGTTAGTCATTTAGCGTTTGCCTGTGAAGCGACCTATTTATTGCAACAAAACCTGTTATGCTATTAGCTTAAATTCGTAAACAAACTCCTTTTATTGATGAATACCGGTAGGAACCTGTTACAACGTGAGGCCTATATCCTGTTCCAGTTTCTGGGAGACACTCACGACGTAAAGCTAGCATCGTATCGAACCTAACAGATACCCGCGATTTATCAGAGTCATTGACTGAAAGCTGCTGAGTAGTTTGATCATACGCGCCAATGTTCAATCCGTAGAGGAGCCGCTGGCAGAGCCGTCCACTGTTATCTATAGCTTAGGCCTATCTAATCATTTTTTGCCGAGAGCATTCTGCTAATGTTTCGAGCCGAGATCTACATATGAGTACGTGTTTGATTGGAAAATTTTTGGCGACGATAAAAGAATCAGCGGTAGCACATGCATGTAGCAAGTTAGAAGATTTATATTCAAAAAAAAAATACCTGAAGATTATGTCACACATCCCCAGTGTTACAGTATCGTTGTCATTGCACCGTCCTCACTAAGTACATAGATATATAATATAGCACGTTTGTTTGTTTATTTGTTTGTATTTGCTGTCTGTTTAGACTCTAATAAAGTTTCTGCGGATTTTTGTCTCTCCAAATAGCAGACATCTGAACGCATCGAAGTCTTTAGTTCGGTAGACTGCAATCTACAAAGAGAATCTTTCCTATTTGTACTTCGTCGACTGACACCCATCAGTGCCTCCTCTGCATATTTTTAATCGCATGATCATAGCCCTATCGTCATAATAAGTAAGCACTATTACCCTGATAGTTTCTGACGAACCATAGCACAGCCAGCTCAATATGAAGATGTCCTACTCTATGAAGTTCACCAGATTTCACCCGCGTGCCTGCGCGGCGATCGCAGTCCTATTTTTTCGGACAGGGGAACTGGCACCTGTTACTTTCAGTTTCACATCATCCCCTTTTGCCGGTTGGCATCAAGACTTAATGACAAGAGAGACTGGATTAAATTAGCCGTCGACAGGTTCAGAAATATCATTATGGGAAGTCTAGGGAAATGTACGGCTCTTAAGTTACGTACGTTTTTGAAATGCTTTAGCTTGCCACTACTCTTGTCGTTGTTGTTGCTGTTGTTCTTGTCGTCAACAGGAATATCAGTCTTGAGCCGCTTAACAACCGTTCATTACATAGGTTCGTTTAAATCAATAGACATTTTGGTTTTATTTGCACGGCTTGTTCACTGACCCCCATAAACTGCTGCCTGATCTACTGTGAAGCCATCAATTTCTACAGTAGCCAGCGTCTTAATACGTCCGTAGCCTCCGCTACGATCAGTAGCACGGGTTTATTCGAGGATATAGCCGAAAATACACTTAAGCACAATACGGTGTTGGTAACTCATTATACGCGTAATATCGAAAGGTTTGTTTGGTTTCTGTTGTACTTTTAGGCTCGTGCCTTTGGTCATAGTCGTCGCTCGCTGATCGCCAACCACCCTCTTACTTCCGGCGAACAGGTCTACGAAATCTGCTGCGATCCGATAAGGGTCGCTAGGGTTGATCGGTAGGGCCAGATGCGCACGGCGCGTACCATTGGCCTGTGCAAACCAGCAGCGGGCCAGTAGAAGCGCGAGAGATTAGATGGAGAAGGTTAAAGGAACCCTTTTCTTGTTTGTAGCAATGATACGGAGATGCGTTCAAATCTAGGCAGGTAGGACAGTAAGCTGGACGACAAAAGACGGGCCGAAGGTGGCCTAGAGGTGAGTGGTTGGCAGAACCGTTGTTGGCAATCGTTACACGCCAGAAGAGGCAGCTATGCTTACTTCTTTTTCTGGTTAAAAGTCATTGGTGCTGTTATCACAGACATTTGACAAGGCGAGGCGGCAGACGCTGAAGCACTTATAGTAATGGATGCCGTCGTGCCAGTCGAGCGCTTACCACTCGGCGGTTGAGTTGTAGGCACCTGATTGGGCCTGCAATCTGATCACAAGGGGATCTGGTGATTGTTCAAAGTAAATGAAAGCGGGGCAAGAGTGAGTGATAGACAACTAAATTCGTACTCGTCGCCAAGCCGCGGTTCAACGGCACGGAACTTGTGCAGCGACCTAATGAAGAAAGGACTGAGTAAAATTCTAATACTGAAAACTGGTTCGACAAGTTTATGATAAACTTTGATAATATTGAAAGAAGTAGCAAATAAAATGTTTGCATAATAGCAGTGTTTGCAATAATAATAAACATCAATAGCACAGAGTCGGTAGTGGTAACAATGGGTCTATGTCCTAACATAAATCAGCGGAAATTTTTGCTGTTTTATCCCTACGGCCAAGCGATCGTAATGGTAGCGAGCGAAACGAACCGTCATGATTACCAATAGCTAATTAACCACTAGCAGATGCTATAGTGATTGTGACGAAAGAACTTCGCCGAATATTTGCTACAGTAAATTGAGCGTTAATTTGGCAAGCGAAAAAAAGCTTTGAACATACCTAAATTGCCTATAAGTATATGACACAATAATCGAGGAGCAAGATCTATTAGTGAGAAACGGATTTACGACATTTTCGACACCTACAGTTTAATACAAAGGGTCCTCTTAGGTCAGATTAACTGAATCAATGACAGAACAGTACTATCTGAAATGCTTTTCTCATCAGGGGGCTGTCTTGCTGTTGTTAAGGTATATTTACGGTTAGGCACAGGGCAGCGGGTCATGCTGCCTTCATGTATACTTGAAATCTATTAGAGATCGACCTTGCCCCTTAATCATTTATTTTTCCGCCCTATATTAGCTTTATATGACGGTCGATCGCTCGAAACGCTTTCTTCTTACTGATAAAGTTATTGTAAGAGATGCTCCCATCTCTGCTATGGCCTATGCATCTTTTCGTGGTCACCGCCGAGAATTCGCATTGCTCTATCCCGCTTGTATATCGTAACTTCTATTAGGTTGAAATCGCTAGGTTGTCAGCAATTGTAAACCCAAGGGCTTCAATAATGAGCGGAATAGACGCGAAGGAATATATGAAATGGCCATGCCCCCCAAGCAAACTAACTAGGCCATCTGCTACACCGAGACAGATTATTGCAGGTGTGAACTCTACCTATCCTACGGAAAAAGGTCCAACAGAGGAATGCGCGGAAACTTCGAGCATAGAAACAGCATTTAGACTTCAATGACATTTACGTTCAAACGTTAGGGTCTACTCGCTGTAGTCTGATTATTTTTCCATTCTATTAACTGATTGTGCATTAGGCAAATACTATCTACTACTTATTTAGTTCAGCACTGGCGAACCAATCTGTTGACAATAGCTTTCATTTTTATTTGATTTAGCGCCCCGTGTAGTTTTAAATTGCCTTTATGTCAAAAACAATGCCGAAAAGAATTCCATTATAGAAATGCCACCTTCTTTGGGGAACTTACCTGCAAGACACAATATGAATACATGGCCGTTCAGTTCAATTGACGTCCATGCCCTTTGTACTTCTCATCTACAATAGCGAAAGCAGACCCTATTATACCTGAGCTCGCGTTTCTAATTTTCTTTCTGTAAACATACTAGTAACTCGAAAAGTCAGGTATACATAATAAGGCGTCGAGGTTCATAAACTAAAAGAAATTTTTGAGCCCTACAGGCATTTGACGATAAAGTGCTATTACATAATAGTATCCGTTTGCACATGTTGGTTGCTACAAAGGCGTGTGTTACAATGTTTTTCTAATATAGAATATGATGGACTACAGTGGTCGACGGTTCCCATGCTAAGGCATTGATTGCTATTACTTTCTATCGTTGTTGCTTCAGATGTGATCAGTTCGGCTGGCTGTACATCCTTTCGCCTGTTATATCTACATATACACCCGTAACGGGATTAATCTGCTATGCCTCGCTCATCGGCCAATGTGATTCGTACCGCGCGCGGTGCGGTCACAATAACTAGCCTATATGCATAGAACGTTTTTTACATAGGAAACGCTGTATTGGATAGCCGTGATAATCAAATGATGCTTTTAATCGCGTTATCGCTAGCACGCTAAGACTACGTTACGCAGTACTGTTTAGAAAAACGCTATTGTTTGCCGATCCCGAGGTGTTTACTACAAATTACTAGCGAGAACATATATCGATTGATTAAGTTGTCCGCCCGAGTTCGTTCCAGCCTTCAGTCGGTGTTTCTACCACCTTCAACCGAGTCCTGTGCTTTGGACGGAGGTAGGATTTGGGCAATTTTCATAGCTATACTGCAAAAAAACGGAAGCCGTCGCGGACGTTGCTTCGATTTGGTCAGTATCTTCTTCCTAAATCTCTAGGGAGCAATAAGTGTTCTGAGAGGCTTCTCGGCTTTCTCTGTACATGCGATAGACTCGGTATGCGCTTTTTTTTACGGTAGTTGAGGGAATATGCTAGTGACGAAGGAGGCCGACACAGGAGCAGTACCCTCGCATCGGAGCGAGCGACGCTGCCCCCTCCGTTCGAGTCGAATAGTACACAACGCCATTCCGAAGCGACCAACGGACCGAGCTGGTGTGGGCCGATCCAGCCTAGACTAGTCGTTCGTTTATTCCTCAAGGACACTTCAAGGCAGACTATTGCGAAGCAGCACAACGCCACCGACACAATATACGAGAGCATGGCGGGGAGGAGGGAGAATGCGCGGACAAGGCGATTCATGGCATGGCGACCCAAACACACACACACACACACAGTGTTTTCACATATCCGCTAAGATGGATGATGCAACGAGCAGTGGAGGAAAGACAAGACAAAGATTACAAGAGATAGCCAATTAAGTCCACTTATTGTTCACTCACTACCGTGATGATGACAACGATGACGTTGATAGCAGCAGCAGAAACAACTACAACAACAACAACATACGATTCATGTTTTAGCAGGCATTGACAGTGCCGGCGTCCTAAGTGACTTGACAATAATACATGCGTAACCGATAAAATACAGGCATATAATGTAACTTGTTTACCAATCGTTGTTTTTATTTGTACAAGGCAAGTTCGTTTTGTACAAGGCTGGCAATGTGTGACATTTATGAAGCGACGCCATAGATTACGGTGCTCAAAGTTTCATATTAGCGCAACTGGGTCTTTCCGTTTCTTGGACAACCTTGTAATGAATCTGCTGAATACTGAGATTAATGTTTTTATATAGAGACGCTTAGGCACTAGTTTGTTTCGGAATTGTTGTTGGCTCCGGTGGAAGAAGCGCACGACGTACCAGGATTGAACTATTTGCTCTTACATTCATTCTATTGTGCTGGAAACATGCATCTTACCGTATTTTGTGCTAGCTTACAGATTCACGAATGAATATAGACGTACACTGCTTGTGTCGTTTAATAGCATGTGGATATCAAAGGGCGAACGCAAGAAAGTGTTGACAATAATCATATTTACGATTAAATCACTTTGACCTCCTTCTCCCCCACCATGTGGACGCTATTTTGGACATCTGCGGTTCCTCTCTTATCGTGTGGCTTGCAAGTTCACGCTATAGCCGCTATAGGCAGCTGTCCTGTCGATAGAGATACTCATGTAGAGTTCGTTTTTTACATCAAGGTAACCACAGGAACGTAAAAAGGCCAGGGCATATTTTTCCTGAAGGAAAAAGGAAACCGCAGATCCGATATTTCGTGTAACTGAATTACAACGATATTTTAGCAGGGGGTTCAAATCGAGGTCATGACATCAGGTTCCATTTGAAGCCTGATACCTAAAAAAATGTGAAGGATGCCAAGTCTGAACTTGCGTGGATTGAACTCAATCGGCATAATGAGCGTTCATCGGCTTTCTTCTTCGATCATAGACACCTTCAACAATAGCGATGACCAATCGAGGCTAGCCCTTTACTCGTTGCAATATTATATGTTCAAAATCTATGTTGGAAAGTACGCCATAGTTTAGGCATTATGGAAATTTTAAATAACGGGACAGAAATACTCCGCATAAAAAAGGTACTACCTAAAAGTAGAATGTAGAAAAAAGGAGGTCTCTGATAAACGAATGGCAGCAGTTCCAGTTTTATTTGTAGCTGGAAGATAGATTAGGAGACGGGTTAGGACCCATTTGTGAATCGACAGCTAGGAAGCTGTACTAAACACGAATTTGGGTGACCAATATCTCGTTTAAATGTTTTCTCTACGCGTGCCCCTTATGGTAATGCAGTTTCCAAAGATCATCCGTCCCTTGACCGTGATCCAGCTGAGCGATGGAGACAAAACACATGTTAAGGGCAGAATTTTCGGCTTTAAATACATATCAGCTCAAACGGAAGTACTCCTGTTCGTTTTCAAAAATGAAGATAATTTAAGCGGTCTCGTTATTCGGACTAATCTGTGCCGAACGACATAATGCAGCAGTGGAGCTGTGACTCCTTCCTCTATATTCGTCCCGTTGTGGCACCGCTCCTCGATCCATCGATTGACATAGATCTAGCACCGTGCAACGAAAAACCCATCCTTCGTTGAAACCAAAAAAGCCAACTACTTCTGAGAACGAAAGGGAATCTTGGAGAAGCTCCTTGAAGAAGCTGCCTTTGCCAGATAATTCTGTTTTGAAGAAAGGGGAATAGAGACAGGTCTGGGGTATCACGTCTGCTACTACAACTGGCAGTATGTCAAAGAGTTCTGGGTCTCTGCTTCTCCGGCTGATTGCCGACTAATAAACCTTGATTCGAAAAATCAGAATACGTCAAGTCACTCACTGTTTATTATATTTAAAATATAATAAATAATTGATACGGTTACGTCATTTTTTTGTTATTTTCTTGCTTGATTGGTCTCATGCTTCTGCCGAACGTTGGTGTTGCAGAATTCATTTTTTTGGGCTTACGGAAAAATGGGGAAAACGACAGTTAAAAAATCTGAGGCCCATTTTCCTGTTCTTTTTTCCCTTTCCGTAGCGGAAAAAGCCGAAGCAGTAGCGGCAGCAGCAAGATAGCGAAGACCGAGCGAAGTAGCCAAAAACTGTCATAGTCACTCTATGTCATTCTTTATTTTTTGCCACCAGCCTGCTATTCAGCATGCAACCAGCCTTCCCTGTGTGGATGGTAGGAAGGCTATCAGAAGCCGCTTTTCCACTAAGATACATACAAATGGACAGTTTCCTTTGTCTATCCTAGGCACTTTGTAATGGGTCGTGCTTTTCCTTTCTGGCTAGTCTGTACCAACCCATTTACACTGTATACTTTATGGCCTAAGTATACACATGGACTTTGCCCTCTGCTTAATTTATAATGGTAGTCGACCAGTGGGTTCATTTACGCAATCTGCACATACATTCGAATGTACAATATGCTAAATAGTACATATGGTTACGTTTTCGACGATTTTTCTCTAGGGGTTACGTTTGGTACACAATGTGTTTCCCAATTATATCATTTATTGGCTGCCCAGTCGCATCTACTTTGAAGACGAACTTAGCACTATTATTATATATTTAAATGATGCTCTACTATGGTATCTCAAATTGTCTTACATACTATCCTGTTTAGAGATGATACAACTTAAAACCAATGGCCTTAAGCAACCTATCCACCTGCTTGAGTCATATGAAAGGAAGTATATGTCTGATCCGCCAATATGTAAATCACATTATTATATCCAAGCAGAATGATTTTACAACCGGTTTCACTTGCTAAAAAGGTCACTATATATAGTGATAATTGCACATTTTTTTATCGCTTTCAGTTATTATAGGCACAGTTCCGATACTTCACGCGCCATAATTGCGTCGATTGTCCATAAACAATGAAGAATTGCGTGATTATAAAATTGTGACTTCAAATGGTGTTGAGAACGGCTGTTTAGTAGCGCATAAACGTGTTTATTTATTCCAAAGCTAATCTTACTTTTAAAAACCGTGGGCGACACAGTTGTTCCTATAGCGCCTAAGCTGACAAAAGTTTAACGAGGGTCACGGGTTCGTATTATATTATTGAGTCGGATTGGACTCGGTTTATAAGTGTGTTTATAGCATTTCAATATAAAATGTTAAGTATCGAATGTATCACTATCGTGGTGCTATATGTTGAAGAGACGGTTTTTCAGAAATCTTTCCTCTATCGCATATGATTGTTGTAGTCTTTTGAAAAAAAAAATAATTATAACCGCAATAATGCGTTACGTTAAGCGACAAATTTTATGAGCATTAAACACAATGCAAAAAGCAAACTGTGCTGTTATTTATTTATATGCGGTGATTTGTCTCCGGACGAATCGACTATTGATTGTCCCGTAAGTCGTTAGTATGCCAGTATGTTTGTTTCCTTAAGGAACAAGTGAAAGGGTTGCCGCGGGCACGACGAGTCGAAGAAGACGACAGAGTGTCTCAACTTCGTGGGCGCAAAAATGTTGATGAAAAATCGGGTTACTGTTCTCACTTCTCGCTGCTGGCAGCTTGGGATCGTTCTAATGCTCCACTTCGACATTCACCCAACTCTAAAGGCAAGCGGTCGGGTCTAATGCCTAGCAAAGCTCGAATGAAAGAAGGATAAAGAGGAGAGAAAAGGAACTAGAAGGGTGGATGTAACCCCGGTCGCCTTCTCTTCCTCGAGTATCTGTTATCTACACAGCAGGACGAAACGACGCACCGCCGTACAAGGCTAGAGGAAGCAGGAGGTGAGGAACGATGAACGATCAATATCCTGTCCTCGGCCAGACTTTATATAGATGAAGACTATCGGAGCAGTCCGGATATGTGACATTCTAAGCAGGACTCAGAATAAGCCACGACGGGTAGATCTGGGAAGATGCGGAGATCTGAAAGAAAACAGAGTATCTTGGGCCCTTGTAGATGAGTCTCTCGTGGTTCTTGCGAGGTAGGAAAAAGACAAAAGGTTTGAGGAATGGAGCATGACCGACCGACCGACCGACGACACTATCGCAACTACCTATAAGTGGACATGTGATAGCGTCTCCGAACGTGGAGTAAACAAGAAGGCAGAAGGCCTTCTTGTCTAACAAAAGGAGACAAAAGCCGGCGAGGATGCGCAGTGTAGTAGCAAGTGGCATTGGATGAGAGGGAGGACAAGGCAAAACTAAAAAAAGCAAAAAAAGGAACGAAGGGGTCGCAATTGCGCTGGATATCATTCAGAGAAAATAGATGAGTCAGAAACACGCACGATAAAATAAACGGGAGACGTGATGGTCACAGCCACCGTTTAACTCAGCGACTCGGACTGCCTACTGTGTAGTCGACGATAACACCAAAAACAGCAAAAGAAGTGTTGTTGTTTCTTCCAAGTGGATCACTTTTTCATTTGTCTCTTTGGACTGGTGGGCAAACGATAGAAAATGGAAAAAATTGCCAAAAACAGTCAAGCATATAGTACATATACTACATTTTGCTAAAGATATATAAAAAGCGAGAAAGAGAGAGAGAGAGAGAGAGAGAGAGAGAGGGAGAGAGAGAGAGAAAGACAAAATCGGTTAGGTTATATTTTTGTTAGCCCATTGTTATTGCCTTGCCGCACACTATTTGTTTGAACATACTAAAGATGCTGTTTCTATAGCAAAGTGTACAGGCCGCCGATGTGTCTTCGCACTTCAATTTGTCTCTACGTTCATTCAACCAAGCAATTACGCTTAGCACTCGCAATCAGGCCTAAAACCTATAACAGAAATACGACGAAGTATAATCTACGCGACGCAAAATGGTTGAAGCAGGAGACGAAATGAAATACCTTTCTTATCAGATTAAATCGCTGTGTGCTGTTCCTCTTGGCAGGCACGCCGGAACTCCTGTGGTATAGGAGCGATGCATCTGCCACTGCCCCTACCGATGCCAGGATCCTCATTTTTAACGTTGTTCGAGTGACGGCCCAGAATGATGGGTGTCACCAACTTACCGCTAATACTGCTCCCTCAGCGTGCACCCTCGCTCTTATTTTTCTACTAGTGGGTTAGATATGTCTTTCACTCGTTGCAACAACCGCTGTCTGTTGTTCAGGCGGGCCAAACCAGGCCAAAACGGACAGTGGACGGCAATGAACGTCTACCTGCAACCATCAACCCACTTCTAATAGTCCTATCCCGAATTCCCGCTTGCAACAAAAAAGAACTTTGACATAAGTATGTATAGTAGACCAGCTGGTCTATATACACGCGAATGGAAAATACGGCTGGCTACAAATCGATTCGTCGATTCTACGATTTGCCTTCAACCAGAGGACGCCAGTATATCAGTTCTTCTAAGTCGTCTTCTCTATCTGTTGATGACGTGCGCATTGTTAAGAGTTGCCGTGACCTTTACTGTCATCTACGATTCATCCGACAACAGACGGTTGGGCCACAATGATGTCCGTTCAAGTGCTCCTCTTGCACTCATTCGCACATGCAGCCTATCGCAATGCCCATGCGACATGTCAAGATGGCGTAGAAAAACGATGAAGCCGAAACATCAGGGACGCAATGGTAGCAAATGTGGCGGCTCGCAGCTGAAGAGGTGGCTCGTTAAGGATTCAAATGTCGATGATGATGACGACGACAACAGCGAGGTCGAACTAGCCTTGGATGACTGCGGCGCTGCCTTCGCATGAGAGATGCGACTCACGTCGCCTGCCGACAAGAGCTGCTGCGCCTAGGCCCCATGTTCTCGCGATTGCGATGTCACCTTCAACCAACAGCAGCGACATCAACCGCGGTAGCAATACGAACAGCGTTCGTAGCGATGGAATGGATCGAACGACAATGGCATCGACGACGCCACGACTTCACATAGTGCTGAGTAAAAAAGCAACAAAGAGAACCGGCTAACTGCAAGCAATGAGGAACAGCGCAATGCCGGAAAACTGGCGAATGACTACTTCGGGGCGCGGGTGACGGGCAGAGGGCACGTCGGATTAAGTCAGGGTAGGTTAAGACTGCTAGCGAGCCTATCTGAGCCCGTGAGATTACCACAGTTTGCGATAACAGCAAGCGAATTGACGTAGCATTACGAGCCTATTGAAGTTGATTGAACGTACAAACAATTTTGCCGTTCACATCGACTCATTAAGTCCATTGTTGTTTCTAAGCTCCGCTATGTTTGTAGCAAGTATCTATATTGTTACCAGTATTATAAGACCGGGTATGTTTTGCTTGTCCTAGCAAATGCTACGAGAACAATTAGCGCCTCGTGTTTGGCTTAATACTAAGACAAGGCTTTGTAGAAGGTTTTTGCTAGTGGCGTCAAAACCTCAAGTATTAGGCGACAGCCGGTGCCCAAGAGGTAGCCTAGCATTTGTCTATCCAAGGGAAACAAAATACAAGTGACTTCCGTTTTGTATTCATTCAGTCATTACCTGCTAACAATTCTTTGTCTACGACAGACCCTTGTAGCAACAAATCTTAGAAAAAGCCCAACTAGCGAAGTTGCTTAATTCTTTCAGCTTTCTTGAGGTTAACCGCTGGTTTACCACTACCGTCCTAACTTGCATTCGGTCGGGCCGAAGGCGTACATTGCTCTCGTGGATATCCTTTTACTATACAACAGAAGTATGGTGTTTTATATATAGCCTCGCGAGCAGACGCTATGCGTGTAACTTTCAAACACAGCACTAGCTTATAAATGCCCTCCACGAGGGCTAACAAAGAGGGTCGCAGTAGACAAGTATTCTATAGTATGATAGTAGAAACAGTAGTGTGTCAGAACACCCAGGTTTCTCGCGTTTTCTTTGCAGGTAGAGTAGTTCCGTGTGAACGAAAACCAGAGCGATCGCTTGGGGAGCAAAGTTATTTGGGAGGCACGACAACGCTGGGAGATAGTGATGCACTTCTGCACAGATCCGTTCGCTCCCTTGTCGCCCTTTTATAATCCTTCGATAGCCCCTCAAACAATATCCATTGCGCGAATGTGTATAAGTATGTAGTTTATGCATGCAGAAACGAACGGTACGGGCACTACTTTGTCCCAACTTTTGTCGGCCGTTATCGTTGGTTGAGTATACAAAACGCCGCTATAACTAGCGCGCCTGAGACAACTCTACCATCACAATAACCACCTCTTTCCTGGTTCGTCCCCTAGCGTCAATATTTAGCTTAATGAAGCGTCAAATTTCAGCATGGTTACATTCGTTAAGCTCAGCCCGTAATTTTGTTGTAGACTTTAGTTGTTCTAGCAGCGAGATACTCTCGTGTAGCCGAAAAGGTATAGAAAGACTTGAGATATAATTGGAGTTTGCTAGCTCGGCTGGTGAGACCGAGTGAATCAAATGCCATCAAAGTGAATGCTTTCTTTCCTCATTTGTGTTTTCCTTTCGCTGCGTATTGAGCGCTGCTAGAGGAGTATCCTTACGAGTGAGGCTGTTCGGCATAGTTGATTTGGTATATCGTTGAGTTGCTTACTGTCAATGGAGCTGACATCGAGAAACATGCCTCCGTCAATGAGCGTGAGCAGTGTGGATGAAAGCAGCAGCGTTTGACTTGCACCGGAGGGTCGCCGTGCGTCAACATTTAAACAAGGACAGATAAATATTCATTTATTCGAAGACACGTCCGACAAAAAGCTGACTGGCTTGTTGCTCGCTTCTTTCATCACTCCGCCTGTCTCACAATTCCCCCTAACCGTCGGTCGCTCATTCCGCAGCGTTGGTCCTGCGTCCCAACCCTTGGGTTTCAGGATCAGTCGTGTCTCCCATTTCTTCCTCTCCAATTAATCCTTTCATACCATTCGACTTTAACTGCCTGCTTATTATTATTCGCATATCCAAAGCTCTGCCTCTCTTTCTAATACGACTTGCAAGCGGTAGGTTGTTGTGACAGCATCGTCGTTGCTAGTACCATGAACTTAAGTACTTATGCGAACAGCAGCCGCAGCTGTCTTCCCATCCTGTGCCAAGTTAGACATTGTGGAACGCCGCAAGTCATACAAGGAACTGACGAACGCCGTTGTGCAGTACGACGATAACCAGCGTTTGCTGTCTTCTCTACCCCTCCTGGTACTTCCAATCACGTTTTTTCGTTCTCTTTTATTCCCTTTCAGTGTCCGTTTCTGTCGCAAGTCATCAGCGGTGCAAAAGTATAAGCAGGAAAGTCGCGAGGGGGACCTTTCGTTCTCCTCGGATCTGTCTTTTCCTATGCTGTCATTGTAGTGCTCCTTTGCGCTCCGTTCTATTTTTTTTTGTTAGGACTGGACGCTCGGTTGTTGGCGCACCACCGGCCACATCGGCAGTCTCCGACCACTCAACGGGCATCGTCGGTCCCCCTGCGGCCATTGTTATGGCGGGCGAGCTTGCCAGCTACCCAGCAAGTCTAGCGGCCAGAGCGGCCTCGTAGAATTGAACCATCGAGCGTCAGTTAAGGCGAACAAGTACCAACGAAAGAAAAAGTAGGGCTGAACAGAGCGTCGAGGGGCTGGAGGGAAACTAACCCAATGCAGCTAGGCACTGGCGTGGAGGAGGTCCGGGCAGTTGGATGCTTTTGAGCTGGCTGGCTCTAGGCTGCTCTGCTGCTACTAAGGCAGCTGTGTTTTTGTGGTTAATTGAAGAGAACAGCGGGACCAATGGCGCGGCAGACAACTGCGCAGAGGCAGACACTGGTGCGCACTCAGCAACAGAGAAGGCTCGCAATGTCTTCATTGTGCATTCGACGCCGTCGAACGACTTGCTTTCACTTTGTTGTTACTAGACAACGAGGAAGCAAAACCCGACAACGATGGCGACGACCTTCTTCACGTTTCGGAGGAAGCAGACGGCTCCAGAAAAAGCAGCCAAGCACGACACAACATCCAGATGAAGAGCGCAAGGGAAACGAACACATGCAAAGAACTAGCCTTTTGCGAACAGCATGCCACCTTTATGGGGTACGTTGCCCAACGTTCCAGCTACCCCGCCGTCGCTTTTTCTAATCCCCAGTAAATGAACCGACATATTCGCGCTAGTGACGGTGGGGGCTGAGAAATGAAAGAGTGTCGCTTCTCCACTGCGCTTGCTTTGTGCCGCAGTTCCTCGGCTGTCGTTTTTGTCGACTCATTTTGAACGCACTCCGCAATCAGAGCTATGTGGATGTGGCGGGAACACTGGAACGGCAACAATTGCGCAAAAAGCGTCGTTGTGTACCATTATGCTAAGTTCGTTTGATTTAGAGTAGGATAGACAGGTCGCTGCGCTGGCACGCCTGAGTGACTAATAAGAAAAGGACGCAGCCGGTTTTGCGCAATGTATTTTTAAAAAGAAAGCAGATTGGGTTCCGTGAGAAATATTTAACAATGCACAACGACGGATATTACTAGCTTTGTACACTGCGACGATGATTGAATACAGGTAATGGTAGCATTAGACATTTACTTGGTTTCAGCTTGGCTGATGATCTAGCAGGATCTGCCGCTAGCAGCAAGTCTTTCTGGGCATCTCGCCTAATTGAAAGACTTAACATGGATAAGACGTGAGGCAAATATGTCTTACTACACTGTGTGTGTAAATAGTGCATCAGGAGGGTGTTATTTGCTAGCAGCTGCCTAAGCGCTTGATGCATTTAGCGCTACGACTTGATCATAGAACTAGACTATCACACGCTTCACGTCGTCATGGCGATTACTTACTTCAAGTAGTATATCGGCCAATCAACAGGGGCAATTATACGTCACGTGGATTATGCTACTTTTGCACTCGACTTCTCGATGGGCACAGACGAACGAATATACGTCAGTAAACTCAGATACGTACTAAACTGGTGCTTGAAAATGATTTGTGTTCATTCCAGCATTCGTTGGTTTTTCGGAACAACAAGTAATGCTAGTTTATTTAAGGTCCACGCCAGGCGAAGATTCGATTCGTGATAGAGGTTGCTTCCGGCCTATGTATTTGTGTGAGTCAATAAATATTTATCTGCGGAGCGGGTTGAACGGGTCGTGTGCACAGATAAGCACAGGATTTTCCCATGGTTGTAACGACAGTAGGGAATAGACCGCAATGACAGCAGCAATATCCTGAAGTTGAAAGCCGACAGCAGATGACAGCGCAGAATCAAATTCAACATTTCTATGTTTCTTGTTGTTTCCAGCTATTGTACCTCGCTGTCTAACTGCACCGTACCCTTCCGACTATGCCCACGTTTAGCTCTTTTCACGGAATGAAGAAGACACTGACTGAAGGATCCGCTTGTGATTTGGCCTATGCGTTTGGGCAACTGGAATTATTCCACCCGCGGTAAGTGGTCCGTGCTTAGAACAGTTCATAAGTAAAACCACCCTCTACCTTGTTTCCTTACCACCGTTTTTAATCCTAAGCAGGCTACAAGGTCAGAGCGTGAGTGACCTATTGGTGATTTTTTTTTGGAAAAAGGACTTTCCGCTGAAATATGTGAAGAACTGGGACCACCAAGGTCGCACGTTATAATAACGTAAGAGCAGTAACAGGCTAGGGTTTTGTACGCCAGTAGCAAAGTCGTTTATACGCATTGCATGCCTGCGTGCACCGTCAAGCGTAAAGCTATTAACAGCTTCAGAAGGGCATATGGGCTGAAATACTTAAAGACTTGATTTACCTTAATACTGCGTTTTGTGTAACTTGACTATTAGATGAAGTGATGTTGAGAACAAAGCTTGCACTGACGGAAACTAATTGCCAACTAGAAGATTGAATGCATGATTCAACGCTATTACATAGATCCACGATAGTTCGTGACTATGTCAAGATAAATTGAGCATGGAAATAAGCACAGTAGTTTTTGATATGATTAGGTATATTGTACCGCTCCTTCCAGAAACTTTTCTTCGTGCATTTCATCAGTCAGTAACTCACTTAACCTTTTTTTAACATGTACATACATGTATACGTTGCATGAAGGCAATTTAATAATCAGTAGGACTATTTTGGCTTTAGCAAAACGTGTGAAATATTCGCGCTCCTGGACCTAATAGCAAAGTTGACTCAAACGATAGCACTGCTGTGAAAGGACTGACACGAAGCAGAAGCACGTTCCCGTGAATGTATCGGCTGGATTGATCGACGACGAAGCCACGGAGCAACAACGTTTATTAAATTACCTTATTATTTTTAGCTGATTATGGAGATCGAGTAAGGATAAGAAGACAAAGGCTGTAGGAAAACATGTCGGTAATGCTTCGAAGGCTCAATGTGCCTTTGGGTAGCTTTATTGCTGGCTGACATTCGTGTAACGGACCACTAAGTTCTATAGAGGCATCCAAAATTTTGCTACAATTATTACGATTAACTTAACTGCATGTAAGAGACAGCAAAACTTGATGAAGATGCTGATTACAACAAGCCTACTATAATGTTATCGAATGTTAGAATTTAAAAAAAAAACTGCCAAACACAGATTTTAGTAGTATGTATTATACTTGATATTTAATATTCATATGTTTGTGCCTTATCTTGCTAAAGACGCGGTAATGATGTTTGGGCCCGAATTTTTTCAACCGATGCACTCCTATTATACAGGAGATAACCATATATGTATATATAACCTATTTAGCAATAGTTATTGTTGCCAACCAGCTTACCCGAAGGCGAGGACCGTTCAACCACGATCTGCTGCGCTAACGGCGGATATTGCGGGCTTTGCATTAAGCCACACTCCATCCTTATTTCTTTATCGGAAACATCGCGTACGGTGATAGCAGTAGTATATACGCCACATATAGATATGTAGCAATCTGGAGCACGGCCAAGTCCGTGGACACCTTTTACTTCACCAAGCCCGCCATCTTGGACATGACCTACGCATGTAGCTGATTATTACGAGTTAGGTGATCGCTGAACGGACAGCTGCGCCACTAATCTTCGTCGTTGACTCAGTCATTGTAGCCTCAGTCGCTAAGATCTACACTTTGCCTGAGCCTAACAGCTTACCACCGGATAGTTAAATCGCATTGTAGACTGCTTAGTTACGTAACCAGCTACATGCCGAATTTCGCTCTCGCTCTGCTTTTGTTGCTCCTGTTGGCGGTAGCAAACGGTTACGATCATCATCACTGGTAGCATCACCTTTAACAACCCGCAGCTGTTCCAGCTCAAACCAAATCTCGGCTGCAGTCCCATCAGCATAGAGTATCTGTCTATCCGAACCCCTATAAGAGCAGAACCAGGCTAGTGGGCGGCAGCCTCGAATTAGCCACGATTACAGGTACAGCGCTAATCATCGATGCAAACTTTTCGCCAGCAACCGATGGCGAAAAGGTTCCTCACTTAGAAGAAGTAGAAGGACGATGATGGTGGAGGCTTGCAGTAGCCGGTTGTTCGATAGGAAGCGATTTCTGCAGGTAGTGGGTCTCTGCAATAGCCCAATCTTCCCGGGTTGCGCGGAACGAGGGACGGACGTACAGGGAGGATATCGAGAACACAGAAGTATCGATTGCCTCCTTGGCCTGCCTAGTCATGTGGTTGGGTGGGTAGCGGTCAAGCAAAGGAACTGGCTTTCTGGTTTATTCCACTCCCAGTCTACGGGACTGCCTGGCCGAACACCCATGCAGTCATACAACCCTGGCCCGCTTACTCCTGATCGCTGTCCGATTTCCGTCCGGGGAGTATTTTGAGTTATACTGGTACCGTTTTTCGCCTCCTGTCGCAGTCTACCTCCTTCTTCGGATCTTGGTAATCTAGCGTTTCGGCGGCTACAGTCCCTATTCCTTGTCATTCCTCGCCAAGGAACCATCGGCAGCTTTCGTGGCTCCTAGGGTAGAGCAGCAATGCTGGGCGGCAATTCAGGTCAAATTCCTCTTTTTGCTCTCTTCTTTACTGCTTCCCTCCTATGCTTTTTCATATCATTTCCTGCAAAAGGGCGATGATGCTGATGACAATGAGAACAGTGGGAATTGATGGCGGAAAACAAGTGCTGCATCGACAGCGGAACTGCGTCTCGTTTTCCCTTCCATGGCCAACTGAAGCAACGGCACGGGAATTGACAATACTAGCAACCATCAAAAGGCATGGAGCTCCTGATGCTCTTGCCACCCTTGGGAAATTGGTCGGGGCTCTTCGTACAGCGATCCTGTTCTACAGCTACTGCTGTCCTGGTCGCTGCAGATCGAAGCCGCAGGGCTTTTTTTGTATTTTCTTACCTTGCACCAGTTGGACCTTTGTCTGAGTCTATGTCCACCCCAGCTCAAACGCAGTATGCAAAAGAGGAAGACAATAAATGATTTAGTGAAGCTATCGTATCGGCTGAACTTGTTGGGGGTGAACCGCTTGGACTGATGTGAGGTCCTGTTGCCGGCGATAAGCTTTTCTCGCAGGGAAAGCGGTTTTTCCGCATATATAGGCTGTACGCAATCTTATGCACAGTAACACAGCGCATATAGTTCTATGTTACCTTTGAAGCTAGTACATTATGGCCGCGGACGGCCAGACCGTAATAGCAGTCAGCAGCTAGAACCGAGTCGCGTGGTGGCTGCAGTCACCTAGTCAGACGAATGGACCCTTATAAGCGCCAGCGATCGGTACAGTGCCTAGATGTAAAAGGGGGATAAAGAAACTGTCACGCGGCTGTGTGTCTACACAAAACACACGGCTGCAATAAGAATTCATATGTGATTGTAATGGCATCTTGCCTACCAGGATTTCGTTGCAGACACTGCTCGAGCCGAACTCCGTTACTGTGATATCCGGCGCATAGGGCATAAAGGAAAATCACTTTTTTGTTGCGCTGCTGATGTACTGCTGTCCCTGTTTAATGTCCGAAAGCTTAAGTACACTGGATGTGCGGTAACTAACAGTGAGCTTCTAGTGAACACGCACAGCAAAGACCTCGACGCAACTAAGATTACAGTCAGGAAGTAGCTTTCTTCGAACTTCGGTTTGCTCTCATTTGCCTCCCTTATTGTGTCTGCCGTTTTCAATGTCATCACAGCGGCGGTTCCTAGTTGTCCCAGCGCCAGAGGCACCTGGACGGCAAACCCAAAAAAACGGAAGATTTCTGGTGAACATATGAATTGAAGCAGAGTTAGTGTTTTAAGAGCTCGTTTTACACCAGCAGAAGTAATAGCGAAGCTGAAGGAAACAAGAAAGGGATTTGTAATGAAAACATGACGTTTGCAACGCAAAAGATCTCCCTCTGTATGGCTACCAGCATATATTCATCCCAAACACCACCACCACTACCGTTATAATTACGAAAGGCAGCAAGGGGAAGCGGACAGACGAAGAGTTGAAAACTAGCAGGCCAAAAAACGGATAGAGGAACGCCACATACAGACTCGGTTTTGACAGAACATGCTGTGTTACGGTGAACAGCATCGATCAACCGACCGACGAATGAAGACAAATGAGGGGCGATAACCGCCGGGCACATGAAGCAGACATCAGGGCGCTCGCTGATTCTGTTGTCCTGAAAGCTGGCCTGCCCGAAACGTCTACTGCGTGCATGGAGTTCTTGTTTTTATAGGCGTCACTGATTGGCAGTGAGCCTGGCCGCCATCGTCGCTGCAGTCGCTTTCTCAACGACTGCAGAACAACCGTTATAAGCGATGATGACGTTGGATATCTGTCCCACTGGCTACGCCTTTCTTCAACGTCAGCGTCTATTTTGAATTGATGATTTATGGCTGGGTTGGAAAATGCTCAAACAGCGATCCGACTAACTACTGGACAAACTATAAGATATAGAGGAGGGCATGGCCGCTGACTTCTGGGTAGCTTCCGTCAGTGCCAACAGCGGTAGAATGGACAATAGTGTTAAGGGAAGGAGGGTGGAAGTTTCGGAAGAGGGGGGGGATAGTGGTAAGCGTCAGTGTGGGTCGCGGGAACTAAGCCAACAAAGGCAATAACTGCACGTGGTCAACGCGCTAAATTCGAAAACCATAGGCGTTTTTTCACTAATTCGTTAATTGGAACCCATCGTTGTATTGCCTTTGTAGTGGCATTCGTACTGCCAGTAGAACGTACGGCGCTATGACGGTCAACAGCTCTCGTTCTACCGGGTAAAAGCACTGCGCTTGTCACTAAACAGACATCATGAGCTTGCGCATCAAAAGTGTCCAAAACCATCTCACTTGGGCCTTAATGATGGCAGGCTTTTTATAAGAGGCGCATAAAGCGGGTCAACGGGAAAAAGTTTCTGCTGCAGAAATTATGAGTGAGCTAAAAAAAAGCTTCGTGATATCACATCTCTGTTGTAGATGGATTGAATCGTTCAATAAAGGATTGTTGATTGTAGTTCGAACAAAGAAAATCATGTTTTGTCGGTTATTCCTTTTGCATCCCGTTAAATGTGGACCGACTTTCCCACACGTTCTGCGGGACAGCGTAAATAATTTCACCACATCCATTTCGGTTATGCAAGTGGGGCTTTGCAACATCCTCAGCTCTCATAGTGCTTATGCGACGCTTATCTTTAGGCAACATACATGGAAAAGCCTCAAACCTTGAAACAAATTATAGAGTTCATGATGCTATGCAATAGCGTAGGAGAATTGCGTCTATTTAAGCCACTACCGGGGGCAATTTTTCTTAATACAAGTGATGTCTATAATCTAAGCTATTCTTCTCTGAATGCTGACAGGGAAAACAAGAGTTTTCGCCGCAATTATTCGGCACGAAAAGAGTAAGAAAAGGTAATGGCATATCTAACCTAGATATACACATAAAAGAATAAGATAGCCAGCGAACACGTTGTGCTATGAGGAAATCGGTTATGAAAAAACGAGCAGGAGGGAAAAATGTGAAGATAGCGGGCGATTGAAGAGCAATCTCATTAACGTCTTCCAAACCCATTGACCCTGAAGTAACAAGATTACGATAGCAAAGGGTCAACACGACGTTTAGGTAAAGGGCTCGGCTCCCTGTATAGAAGCCATTACTTTGTACGTCGTCTAAAACTAGCACTTTTTCTACTACTGGATCACATTATCCTGGATCAGCCCATAGCTTTCTCTAGGTTATGCTTTTTTCGCTCATGTGCGATCGTCAGTCGACCTGTAGAAGAATACACAAAGAAGGTAGTACGAAAAACGCAGGTCGAAAATAACAGTAGCTATCTAACGACTGACAATGACGACGACAAAGAAAATAGGAAGCCCCATAAGCGGCAGCGGTAGCCGCCAGTGCCAGCGGCTTTCAGCCGACATTACCCTGGAAAGAAGATCGCTGCCATTTTAATATCTGCTTTATCATTGGGATTGTTTTGTCGTCCGATTGCTCAGTCGTTTAATTGGTTAGTCGATATTCCTTTCAGAATTCGTTCCAGAATCCTCCATACTTGTTCATGCTTGTTCATTTCGGTTAGTCTGACCTCTTACTGCTCCTACCAGTAGGTATTACGCTCTCGACCAGCTCATTTTAACTTGGCTCACCGTCGCTTCTACCGTTGGCAGAAATGGAGTTTGCGTTTCTTTCTGATCTTTGTTTTGTCTCTTTTTCGTTGTCATCGTCATCGACATCATCGTCCTTTACCGTCGTTGTTTCCGGCTTTTCTATTACTTCTGCTTCTCAGGCAGAAGGAAAGCAAGCGATCAACCAACATAAAGTCAGTGGAGTTCGAATTGCTCGTAGACTTGCGGTCTCGTCCTACAATCGCGGACGCTCTAGAGCTCAAAGAACGGTGGAGCAGTACGGAGATGCAATTGACCCAAGAATAGTAACGTAGTTCCGGGCTAGTAGTTTCTGGGGTACTATTTGAAAGTAGACATCACTTGTCAATTGCCCCGATCGATAGCCCCAGAAAGGAAACGGAAGGAGGTGAGAATGAGATAGAAAGATTGACAGAAAACATGAAATACACGAATGAGAGAAAATGCCAGTAACCGAGTAAAAGACGTCGTTTACTCTTGTTTCCCCTTGGGTTTCTTTTTCGTTTATGTGTCTTTTTCTTACTAAGAATGTAAGCTTAGTCAAAGACGTTTTAAATCCAACAACGAACGTTCCTCTCTATGTTCTGCTGACTCCTGCTAGCATTATCGACTGTGCGGTTGTGTGAAGGCCGACGGATTTATAAGCTAAACGATCCCAGCAAAGAATAGCCTGCTTGCTGTACTCGACCGTCTACGAGAGAATCCTTGACATGCGCGAGATCCGCCCTTTTCTACCAATCTCCGAAAACGCATGTGGACCAAACAGCGCGCCTAGAAGCGTAGCAAAAGAGAGGCGCCCGACAAACTGCTCTGGCACTCCAACCTAGTGATATCAGTTCCAGGCAGAACACTCGATGCCAGCTACCGATCGTCGGGTAAAACGGGCAAAGAGGAATGCAGCTAGCAATACAGCGGAAACGGTAGTTGATCTACCGCGGAACATTACAGGGGGTCTCAACATAGGGCAAAGGCGACATTTGCCAAAGTACTAATGACGCATCGGCCTACTCGCCGACATAAGTGTACGACAGGACAAGGGAAAGCTACGTTCAGAAAGCTGAGGCCACTGCTTGTTGGTCGCCTGTGCTACAGAAGACAGAACGCAGCTGGGGAGCAACAACTGCTGTTAGAAAATCGAGTCGGGACTAGCGAAAATAGCTGAAGACAAGAAAAAATCCGTCCTGTTGTCATCTGAACTGGTATTGAAGGTAACAGTGAACTGGTATTGAAGGCAAGCGGCGTCATTGTGCAGCTTAATAAGTGCCAAGTCAGCGTGCCCCTCTCCCATTCGTCTCTTCCCTGGCCAGGAATTTATATCAAAGGCAAGGCCTATGAACGTCTAAGGATCCTAAGGGAACGGCGAAGACCACAGTTACACATTCGAGGTTGTTCCGTCGTCGTCGTCGCCATCAACAACAGCCACAACAACAGGAAAGAAGTGCCGTGTACAATATTAGACTTACCTCTACCCTAGTTGGGCCACAACTCAGCTCCTTTATAATTCCATGGTGTAACTTTGCGCATACACACACACACGCATTGGTTATACCTCATATACGCAGACGAAGCATTCCATTGGATATATGTATAAATACAAAAACAAGTAAGCAAATATTAGATATCGTAAGATTTTCCAAGCACGCACACTATTTTAATGTATATCAGCTGCATTGTGACAGCTGGACGATAAGCCCAAAGTTCGGGGTGAAACGATGAGGCTTTGGAGATTCGAAAACCGAACACGCTCAGAGGGTTCCATCACACAGGAGCACCCCTGGCCGTTCGTTATCTTATCTTATAACTGCTCACTTTTTGATAGCTGGCAACAGTAACTAAATTGATCTGTGCAGAGGCTTGGAGACGCGCACCATTAAGTAATGTCAGTAATGTACTTAAAGGAGCTTTGAGAAAAGAAAATAAACAAAGAAAACAAATCTATAGAGAACGCTAGGCCGAGAAATGAAAATAGAGTAAAATGCATTTTAAGTACAATTTTCAACACAAACAAAGTTCTGTCCAACTTAATGGTTTTCAGGCCATCTAGGCGCATGTACTATTGTTCATTAACATACCCCCCGCTTTGATCGACCTGCACCCCCTGGGGTTCATATTTCAACCCCACTCCCTTCACATATTTTCTAAAGATGCATTCGCTAAACGAAGACTTTTTTACGATCTTGCTCATTCTTGCTAGCAAATCAGTGCAGATCACAACGTGTGTATTATCGAAAAAAACGTGTCTAAGAGTGCCAGTACAAGCATCTCTCGCAAAGACGTGATTTAAAATTCCATTAGAACATGTCAGCAGAAATTGGAAAGTATCGATGTACTGTCAACCGCCTAACAAACTATAGTTGCACCAGAAACTACCGTCGCTCGCGGCACCTCTATCCCACTAACTAGAACTTAGCGTTTAGTTCTACTGGAACTGGACCTCGATCAATTGATAGCGATATATATTCATAGCATAATACATAGATTGAACACAGTTTAACATTCGTGGGAAGAATGCATTAGATTTAGCGGAAATGGGCAACGGCACGAAAACAACTCAGAATTGCTAATTATATACTGAAATGTTACGTCACCTAAAGACCGTAGTTAACTTGAGCTTTGTAAGCCCTAGTTGCTAATTGTAAGCCTTGCAATGTGTCTTTCGATGCTAAAGATACTCTGATATACCGCCAAAACAGATACAGTAAAATATATAGTTTCCGGTTAGGTTACTAATGTCACCAGGCACCAGGCGATCTTTCTCACACATAAGTGCTGCCCACTGAAGAGTTGACGTCTAACTTTACTGAGACGTGCCCCCTGGCGGTGAGCGCTGGTTGACAAGATTAGCGTGCTGCATCGTCTATTCTACCCCTATTAAAACAAGCATGTGGTCCAGAATGGTTTGAGTAGACGGCACTGTCTTTACCGACTGTTATCTGTCATGAAGCTCCGTTGAGCAGCTTCGTATCCCATCTAACTAGAAATAAGATACTGGGGGCGGATGTGGCTAACCAACAAGCACAGCGTTCTCGCATCAGTGAATCGTGTATATGTCCAGGCACCCTGATCAGTGATTGGCGAGTCAAAGAGCAGCGGTCCGTTTATCGTTATAGCTGCAGAAACGGTTAGCGACCGTTGATGCGAGAGGCAGATTCACAGATCATACACACCGTCAGCATGACACACTGCACGCACATGGCGCTGCATTCGGCAGATGGACCTCGTCACTGACTTTTGGACCTTCTATCTAATGAGTTGTTATCTCTGTTCTCTAGAGCATCGCTCCTTACCTAGAAATGTTAGAGACAAATACTGTTTGGAAAGGAAGGTCTGATTTTTCTGCCAGTGCCCTGTACTATTCCTGCCATCGCCCATGGCCATAACTGGCAAATAGTTTTAATTTATAAATTGCCCGATTCGGCGTACACAAGTATTTGTTCTATGCATGGTTCACCATCTATAAATATGTTTTAGAGTCTTTGACAAGTGGGAACAGTTAAATAGTAGAAAAACAGTAACAAGAAGCTTCAAAACCCAATTACTCACGGAGAATAAATTTAAGAAAATAGATTCTGGCATTGTTGTGATGACGTGGTGCAGACTTTACTCGTCCTGTTGTTGAAGATTATTATTCTTTTCCCAGAGGTTATCTGTCATATTCTAATAAGGTAATTCTAAATGTTCTAAACTATCTATTGAGAATATAAATCTATAAATTACGTGCATCGTCATCTCTCTCTTATTTATGTATATATATAATTTCCTTTTTCATTTACTTCAACGTAAACTGGTACTTTATTAGAGTTAGTATCCTCACAACCAATGGACGTACGTATCGTATCGACCAACAAAAATTTAAATGTACGTCATGAAATAATATACTTTTTTTCCCTGGGGAAATCCGTCCACGACCAGCTCGCTCTGGCCAACTAGATGAGTTTACGCCTATTCCCGCGACTGCTGTCGTTTCACTGAGTTGTCTTGGCGGTCCCACGCAAAGTGATGCGTCGTCAGATCAGTGGCGTGCTCCAATTTGTTCTTGTGCCGCACGTTGCCGACCCGCTCGTCCGCTTATCCTCCAGCCCGTACGATAGCCCAAGGAGGCCGCCATGCTTGATGGGACAGATACCAGGAAATAGAGTGCAGGAAGCGAGCAAGCAGACAAGGTGACTTCTGAAAAATGAACACGCTGAAACAAAATGAGGTAAGGCGTGGGCCACTAGGGTTTTCCGCGTTCTTACCTCAAAAATAAAAATTCACCACCCAGTCGACCGCCGTAGCAACGGACGGGGATGGCGAGGAAGAGGGGCTTGGGCCGGATGGCCATCAAAACCATCAAGTAGCAGAATGGAGACGTAGAGAATTCTGGAATGGTGATGACAGCTTTTGGTGTTGAACGGGGGCTCGGGGACACCGTATCTGCGCGGCTGGCATGTCTGTAGCCTGTTTGTTGTATAGTATAGTGCTGGTTCCTACAATGCTAGGCGAACAAAGTGAGCGAGATGCACATACTGATCTCAATGACGCTGACAAGAGTTGACGACCCGACATGTAAATGAAATGCTAACGCATTTCTCTGGTGGCAACCGATAGCTTGCATGAACTTAATAGTTTGAGACACAAAACGAGGAGGAACGTCGCATGCGGTTTTAAAAATCTACATGCGAAAAAAGGACTAAAGGGTCTAAAAACCACAACGTTACCTTACAGCATTGAAGTTACCAGTGGCACCATCACTCAAATGGTCAGTTGATAGAATTGATTCAGATTTTGTAATAACATCATCTTTGAGGCCAGCATTTTCAGCGACCGGATTGGCGGATCTTGCGTTAACAGGACCCGATAAACACCCGTTTCAATTTTTCTCACTTGATTGGCCATGCCGGAATATTTTGCACTGAATAGCCGCTGGCCTCCTTCTGCCCAACTTCTCGCATTCATATTGTACCTACGCTCAGACTAGCGTTGGATGTAACCTCAGCGGCACTAGTCTTACCAGGACGAACTTTTGCAAAAGGTCCACAGTCTAAAGTGCCTACTTCGCGGTTTGTGAAACGTACCACAAATCTTGTCCCATCTCACTTCTTGAGACACAGATATATCATCCTCATCGTGTAAGGACGGTGGCGTGAAAATATATTCAGTGAGAACGCACGATGGAGAGCGAACCATCTTGCCATCATTTACTTGCTTTGAGACTTGAAAGGTGAGTTATAGAGTAAAAGCGAATGAAAGCTCGAAAAGAACAGAGCGTCGGTTAGACTCAACGCGATTCGCAGCCATTTCTTTATCAAGCCACCGGCACATAAGCTGGCACACTATGCGAATTTCCCAATGCCGTTACTGTATATAAAGGTCTGTCGCTCAACAGGCCCGACAAAGCCAGCGAGCTTGGCAGCCGAGTAGATCCAGTCGGTGCAACGGTTCAACATCACTGGAGTCCCATCCCTCTTTAAATTCTCAAGTCGCTTTCTCCAGATTCAAACATAGTCTGCCTTTTCTGCTCACGTTTACATATGTATCAGGAATGTTCCTCGGAATAGCCACTACAATCCCGCTGACTCCGCCCTGACCAATTTACATTGTAACCCTATTCCGTAGTCACCGCGACGCCACCCCAGATGCACTGTTTTGCATACCATACTGGATAACGCAGCAACAAATGGGTATATTAGAGAGTATAGGCGAATTATTGTAAAATACAACGCTATACATGGGTACGAAGGAGCTGTCAGGTTCTAGCCGCGAAGATTTCCTCCTTTATCAAGCTATGATGTAACTCGACTGTTGTGATAAGAACAGACTTAACTCTTTAAATATATAGGCCGGAATCCTTATATGCCCACTTATACTTGATGCATGCCTCGGCGTGGCCGACCGAATTCCCGGCCACATATATACACGCAAACTTGGGTCTATGTGTAATAAGCTGATATGAGTAGACCTGTGAGAGACAGACAACTACTACTACAACTAAGAGCAGCGTCATTCACAAAGGTATTATTTTATTATTTTTATATCCCGCTTCTTGAACAATAGTGTAAGGTAACTGTCTAGTAGCCATTCATGATCGACGGTTCTTGTAGCAGCATGCAGGTCTTGATAGGCAAAACTGTTCTCTGGAACTAGTACTACAGCGAAGATTGGCACGCTGTTAGTTACTTGTGCGTAGCATAATCAGGTCCCCCGACGTAACCACAAATAATATCTTCCATGTAACAGGCAGCAGTAGATTGATAAGCGCAGATGTATGATGGTCGGTGTTTTCCCTCATTCTTTTTATAGTGATGAAGAAAGCGGCAACAAACGCAAAGGTACAACTGTTTCTTCGTGTGATGATCTAATGTGATAAAGTTTGTGCCTACACTATGTCCCTGGGTGCGTCCATAAAGCTAAGACTGCTTCTGTCGCTCAATCGGAGTTATGGCCCCTATGGCACTACCATCATAACGCAATTCTTTGATGCGAATCCCCAGCACTGAACCGAGGCTATATAACTGCTCCTTGCTATGAGGTGTGAGCCGGTCTCTACATGAAAGATAACACCTTCAGCAACGGTTAACCACCGTGTCTTTGGCCTAGGGCTCTAATGTTATTCTACGCCTGAATCTCACACCCAGCGGTTATTCTTAGGCACTCCTTTGCGTGTTGGTAAATGAGGTTGGATGAGGAATGTCCAAATAAGATTGAATTTCCCACTTCCCTCTAGTTCACTCCAACCTAAGTACTCAATCGCAGGACGGCAGCGATCCACGGTCAGTCAGTCGATTGGCCCTATATATATATGTAGATACATACTGCAGTTACTTCCGCAATGTTTGTGTGAATGATGCCAAAGCGAGTGGTTTCTGCACTGAGTCGAGTGACAGAGCGCGATAACCGAATGGCAAATACTCAACCAAAGATGCTTGATTGTGCTGGTTTGCTAGGCCCGAAACGAGGATGAAAAAGAGAAAACCAACGATTTTAGCCAGACTTGGACTGGGTCTCTCACCCGCTCAATTAGGGCCCAAGTATTGCCGTTGATCTGCAATGACCACCCCACCCAACTTGACATCGGCTACAACCACGACCCGTGATTTGCGGTAGCCCACTGCTTTAATGTTGCTAACCCTTAGCAGGAAAAGGAAGAAAGAGTTATGTACAGTTTCTGTTCTAATAAATACACGCAAGTATTGCTATAATAAATATCTAACCCAATGGCCGCTCTGTTCGCCTTAAATGGCTTTCGGTTTGGGTTAGTCGATCGGTGGTCAGTAAAGTACGGATACCATGTTATAGCAAGCGCAATGACACCCTATCGGACTGACGCAATGGACTCAGGCTATAATAGCAGCACGCAAGCAGTAACCCAGGCAGTAGCAACTGAATAAACAATCTCGTAAATAATTCGTCTCTATTGCAAAAATCGCGATAATACTATGACTATATACTTATCTGTACATCATCAAACGAAAACGTGGCAAATGCGATAAACTGAAGGGTCCACAGTACTTCCGTCTACGTCATCACCCTACATAAAATAGGGATATAGCTGTTTTAGAAAGCAAAAAAATTTCCTTCAATTTATGAAACTTACGAATAAATGCATCGCTTCGTTTCCAGACGCGTTAACAAAAAAAAAAAATAAATTTAAAGAATTGTATGACGTAGGTGATAGCCGCGTTTTCGTTTCGTTGTTCCCGCACTATTCAAATTAAGCTGGGGAACTGTGTTTTGAATAAGGTGACAGCATGAGACGTGTGCAAAGTTTAGAGGGAGGCGAGCAGAAAACTATGACTGTGAGATAGCCACTTTCCTGTCTAACGGATCGCGCGTTTCGGAAAGCTGCCTATCCCGTTTTCCATTGTGTTTCAGATCATGTTAGACAAGAGGCGAAATAAATGTTGAAATGTTGGTAGGCCTTTTTGTCTATAAGGTCATCGCTTAAAGGCGATAATGCGACGAGGCTGACTATAGTCTCATGAAGCTTGTACGTATACAAAGCCTTCGAAAAGGACTACCTAGTGATAGCTACATTGAGACTATGTCCAGCTACGCCAAGCAGTAGAGTAAGTTTAATGTGAAACTGTAACGCATGGCAGGAGCGACCAGACATCTTTAGCGTTTCTAAAATCATTGAAACAAGGAGTCGGAAAAGTCCTTGACGAGTAATGCCTTCAGCTGGCGGCGCGTTCGTTTTACAGAACTCAGGAATGTCCGTGCCGTCACTGACTAACTGAGTCGAGCTACTGTGCAATGCTAAGTGATGCGTATGTTCATACGGCAGACAGGCATCTAGGCAGTAAGGCAACTGCGAACAAGAAGACCCTACTGTCTTATAAGTACTTGAATAAGCTGATATTATATTGCACCTGCTATCAACGAAGGCATCGGACAACTTGCCTTCGTTCAGTTCTACGTCTTATGGGAGCTACGTGGTGCCATATATAACAGCCGGGCGGGGTGGCTATTGGGCAATCGGAAGCCACAAGCGTACGTTCCCTTGGTTCCCTTCCTCGGGATACCTCACCGACACAGCGAAGACTTGCAGACCATCAACAACTTAGTCCAACGACACTACTACATCGCTAAGGGCCGCTGACCCCGAAGAATTGCTTCCGCGTAAATACAGCGGTATAAGCAATGTATGGCTTGTAGAGCGATGGTAGCTAGCAACGGTGCGTCACTTCGGGTCTCCTTTGCCGTCTCTTTACACCTTTGACTGTGTTTTTGTCCTCTTTGGTTGCTTGATCGAAGAAACACGACTGTGTGTATGAAGCGTCTGTGCGGCTCTCAGGATACAAACAGTACAAATGGTCGAGAAACGGCCAGGGCCAGCTGCTAAACTAGCGTTACGGGATGCAGTATGCGAGGAGGACTGTATAGACAGGTAAAGCATTACTGCAGAGCCATTATGCAATGATACAGCTTGCAACAGAGTGACAGGTGCGTTTTTCGCCTTTATCGGTTTAGCCAACAACCACGCCAATGTGGTAGAATACATGGTTGTCAATTTCTATATCCACGATATACTTTTGTTTGCCTGCCATGTATACCATTAGAGTGAAGTATGTTACGCTAGCATGAGATAATAGCATCTCCAGTGACTTAATCAGTAATTTGGAAGACATGTCAATATTCATATCAAACATCCGCATAGGAATGAAAGGATGACGTATCCTTCACTAGGATACATCAAATCAGCGTCAATCAGTTGATTGATCGATACCTTCGAAGCGTATCCCCCGTTGTACGATATCATATCTATTTCATAGCAAGCAAAGTCGGTCTCACCGTTTTCAGTGAGTTTATATCACAAGGAAATAAGTCAAAGGGCGTTGATTCGATCACGTAACAAAAGCATGCATCTCACCATATATTGCGGCAGTAAATTCATACAGGATTACGTATTTCGTGATTAATCCGTTAGCACGGAAAGCACCACACAGAAAAACCAGGTTATTCAAAATGAAGACGTCTGTGGATCCGTTCCAAAAGTAGAGCTATTAGCAGTCCATAATGAAAGAGACTGAGGTGTGTGCGCAGTGATCATACTCTTCTATCATACGCACAAGCGCTATATGGATGGCCGAATGTATTACTCCATTGCACAGGTATTTACTTTAAACTATTCTACCAGGTTTTTAACAACAGACTCCATGCCACGTTAATAGAAGCGTCATAAACTTAATCTGCTTAGTATGGTTGCATTAGCTGCTCATAATGAAACATCAGTGGACTTCATAGAAAAACGTACGCCGGCTTACAAACTCTTGTGTAATAAAAAAAAGATATATATATATATGGTAAGTTATATTTTGTTAGCCACATTTGCAAATAATTAATGAAGCCTCACCAAAATAGCCCCATTCAACGCCCCCTTGCCCTTGCAACGAAATTATCTCACGTATCTAATTAGCTGGGAGACTGAGTTAAACATTCATGCCTTTGTACTATTTAATTAGCTAAGTTAAACGACAAGCAATGTATCTATCTTGCCGGCACTCTGCTGGGTTGTATTTCAAAACGAACGCAGTTGGCCTCGTCTCACGCTTATCAACTGGATTTACTCCTCTGTGCAATTTCGTGTGTACATGGCTCTAAATCCGCTCGTTCTTCATCAATCTGTTAATACACGCCGGAACATTTATCAAATACAGATCATGATTGAATTAGAACCACCCGTTCTTTATGTGTTTGTTACCGATTTAAGCCTCTATGTATTTATCCACGAACCAACGTAAGGATCACATTATAGTAAATTGAGGGTAGCTTACCGCTTTACGGTAAATCATTGGTCCTCATCGCAAACCACTTTGAATGTATATCTGAAACTATCAAACAGCTTACAGATTTGCGACTCGCGAAGCAAAAAACGTGTAGTTTTAAACACAAGAGTCTTGGCCCATCGATCTATGTGTGCTGATGAGTGGAGTTCAAAACTCGTATGCTACTACTAATGCTCGACTACGCCGTGGATCGTTCCCAGCGGACGCGGAACATAAAGAACCAGTGAGCGGACGGACGAGCAGCTGACCGCTGACACGGAGCCGCTGCTCGTTTGCCTGCGGTTGCCATTACGAGTTCTGCCAGCAGCACATCGAGTGCGTCTGACAGAATCTGCGGGAGCAGTGTGGCAGAGCGGATTGCACCGAAAATTCTTAAGACCACGACGAACTTACGCCTCGCGGATCTCACGCCTCGCAGCAAAAAGCTCCCGAACGAGCTTCAGTCCTTGCACCATTGTGACGAAACTCATACGGATTCTTCGCGCGCTCTATTCTCTGACGATGGCGGCAGTAGCAGGCGAAGGGACTGTCGAGGACGACGCAGATAGACTGGCCCCTGCATTAAAGATTGTTAGTAAGAGCAGCAGCAAATACGGTCGCTCTAGTTTTGATGGTGAATGGACCGCCCAGGCCTGTGTCATGGTCGAAGCCCTTTTTGCTCACGTCCAGCTGCAGTCCAGCCCGCTTGCGCAGCCGTATATCGAATTTCGGTGCCCAACTAGAAGTAGAAACAGCAGCGGCAACGAAACCCGGAAGAAAAACCAAGGATCCTTGGAAGTTTTAAAGCGGCGGGACAGGGGCGAGTATCAAAAATGCTTATAACAACCTTTGTCGTGCGTAGAGAGTAAAGGATAGAAAGGAACGGAATGTTAAGGCTAAAAGAAAAAAATCTATTGAACTCACGGTGCAGCTTTTGTGAATGCCTTCGTTGCCATATATTTGTTGTGAAGACAATGGGTGCGAAAATCCGCATTAAAGCACCAGAACGGTTGACCGATGAGCCGTCCTTGCAACCGAAATCATCGCAGGGCTTTGGTGTCCTAGATGAAGGGTTGTATGTGCTTTCTAAGGCCATCCGTACATCGATACCGTTTTACACACTCATACTATTGGCGCTATGTTTTGTCAAACAGTGGTTGAAATATATCTCTGTTTATGTATAAATTAATATATTTCTATATCTCTGTCTCTACTAAACAATAATTATTTCTTAATATATGTACAATACAGGCTTGCGTTTACGTGTGCTTGATGCGTATGTAAAAATGAATGGATAGAAACGTAAGGATATGGTTGGCCGTTTTCAGCTTGTTCCATGCGCAGTAACTGGAAATAAGACTATATGTATTGTACTTCGGTACACGAGTACCATGCTGTAAGCTCTTGTAACCCAACGTTTCAGTCCATGACCTGATTACTCGTGCGGCTGGCTCCGTTAACAAGGCACATTTAGGACGTCACTCGTTAGCCAACATTTACACGCGTACGACTATTGAAAGAGCCTGTCATGAATAGGTAAAGGATTCCAAGGAGATAAGAGAATGCATTAATTTATTTGGTAAGTGACTCGAATGTTGATGCTGTCACCGTTGGTTACAAACCTACAAGCAATTTTTGGTTAGGTAACTTACCTATTCTAAGCCATATCTTCTCCACGAGCGGTCTTTGTATTTTAATAGATGCACACTCGGTAGTTTACTTCTGATTCAGGTCCCCCTCTTCATATTCACGTTTGTGATTTGTGCTAGTTTAGATTTGGAAAGAGCATCTTTACCTGTGGATACGTGTGTGTACGTTTAACTGGTGGAACTAGCGAGTTGTTTGTTTGCAGCTGCAACGCTGCGCCAGGTGAAGCAGATACCCTCACAAGTCCAGGCTTCTTTTGTCTGCGTCTGTTGATGTTCGTTATGTAATTTCGATAGATTCGACGGACAGCGCAAACTATGGAAAGCCTGTGTCAAATATAACGACCCGCTTTCTTTGTCAACGGTGCGATACTAGGTCCTGTGTTTTCGAGCGAAAAAGAATGACAGAAAAACCATTACTTTGAACTGAGCGGCGTTTATATAAGCCTCTAGTTTTGTTTATCACGTTCGGTCAAAAATAGCTTCACGCCTATAATGAACGTAATATGTATGTGTCCTGTTTTCGGCTGCCTTCAGTTTAAGTTGAGTCGAAATCTATTCTCGACTAAAGCTCCCGTTTAAGGCTCTAGCGTTCACTTTCACTTATAACATAATCCAATCGCATGATTCACAACTAACACATCGTGTGCGTATTCCTGTCTTGTATAGTCGACGTGTATTAGGAAGACCCTGATGGCATCAAAGAGTCATCAAACAGTCATTATGTTCTAATTGTATAAATGTGAGCGGTTATTTTATCGATGTTCGGTCACTTCATTACATTTGGCAGTTAGAAAGCGGCCTTATAGTTCCGCTTGGTCCGATGCCTGTGGTCTCCATGGAACTGAATGATATGTTGTTGGGTATTAATGGAAAAACTGTGCTCAGAGAGTTGGGGAGTGTGTGTGACACTCCCCAACTCTCTGAGCAGAAATTTTAAGAAGAAATTCTCCAGAAATTTTAAGGCTATGTTCTTAATATCTTTTGGTTTTCGAAAAGACGTTGAGTTTCCCTAGGTCAGCTCGCCACAGACACTGAAGTCTCTTCTAGAGGAAACTGGACTTATGTGATGAAATTCGGAAGTGTCACCATGAAGACCTACATCGTCAGTATCAGGGCAAACGAATTGTTAGGCCATAGCAAGCTGTAAGAAGAATAATTCAGTTACATTTTTAAGTAACTTCTTTTGTTTCAAGCTTATATATTTTTACTATGCAGCTGATAAATCAGTTATATTATAATATCAACCGGCATAACCTATTTCGTAGTTTGCTATAGCAAGTAGTTAAAACTGTTGCATGAAGAGTACACTTCTACTTGGTCACAGTTGAACGATCTAGAAGTTTAGATAGGAAATGGGCCACAAAAGAGTAGAGCGGATAAAACTACTTGCCAAAAAGTCAGCCACTTCGTAAGTGGCAGTTGGTAAATTTTATTTATTCTTTTTAATTTTATTTCTTTTTGAAAGATGGTGTACGAGATAAGTAATTGATAATCATATGCGTGTTTCAATAAGTAAAAGTTGTAACTATTTCAATATCATGGGATCTATACCTAAATGGATATTCTGAGGGGATCGAAGCTTTCGACTCGAAGTTAGGTGACCTTTATAAATATTTCGGAAAGCCGTCAATTATGGTCGGAGCTTATGAATTTGTTATATGCTATATAGGTGACACTGCAGGCGAAAATCGATTACTGCGCTAGACGCATCTTCTTCCAAGCCATGAAGACGCTTGATTAAACAACTAAAGCAAGCGATCTCTTCTAACTATCACGAAGGGCTTCTCACATGTGATCGACATCTTACCCTTGATTTATATTTCCAGTAATGTCAAAGCGTATTAAAGAATATATGATTTGACGCAAATATACAAGACTGTCGATATAAGAATTACGATGCTTGAAAGACGGGATATAACGCAGTCTAATATTACTAATTTTATAAGCAGCTTATCCACCATTATGCCCTTCGTATTAGTAACATATATATATATATATATATATATATATATATATATATACACGTATATATATATATATATGTGACAAGGAACTGCTGTTTAGCTTACCGTGTATTACAATTTGTCAAAAATAAATATGAAGAAAATGATTAGTGCATGTCGGCTTGCTTATTGTGTAATATATATATATATATCCCGCCTTCTCACCGTTTTGCCGTCGTCAACGCCCGTATTATGGTTCCCAGCTACTAAGTATAATTAAACTGTATAGAGGTCTTTTCAGGTCTTCATTTCTATTTTATTTGTCCTTTGCTCGCATTATTATTTTTAGACTGTAAATCGCACCGGTAAAGAGCTTCAAGCCGTCGATTCGGGTAATCGACAATTCTACCTCATCACACACTTTTCTCGTCAGCAGCAGAAACAGCAAGAGCACTCCCTTTCTTCTCTACCGACCGTAGCCTTTACACAGTTATCTCAATGGTAGCTATCGCCCGTGAACGCTGGCGCGCCTGCTACCGCTACCACTTCTGTTAGCTACAGGCAACTGCACGGACAGGCCAATTGACTTTCTAAGCAGGCGGCCTGATGGATCCGTGTGAACTGCAATGGCGACGGTACACAGTAGCCGATAATAAGACGTGTTAACAGAAAATCGATACAATACAATTATGCCGCCTGCACCACGATTGCCCCACAACGTCACTATCGCACTTCTCGAAGACCCTATCGTTCCTTATCTTCATAAATAGGCGCAGCTTTTGCCAGGCTATCTAGGCGACGGCTCCGGTGTACATTCGACACGATGCTCTTCTCCTTGTCGTCGCTGTTGCCGTTCCGACCGTTCGTTCATCGGAAGCGCACTGTATCACTTCATTGCTCCTTTCCCGCTGATTTTTTCTCTGAGTTTCTCTCACGGCGTCAAACCCCGGTCGGCTTTGTAAGCTTTTGCTACACAAGAAAACGGGTGTGGGCTACGTCTTTAAAAATACAGCTATAGCATTTCCTGCTGCACTCCCGCTTGAGACAATATAGAAACCCGTCGTTCAATACCCTGAGTAGCCGTGCGAAAGAAACAGAGCACAATTGCAATTCAGAGAATCAAACAGTAGGTGAGCCACTGAACAAGGACGTATCACCCAATGCGCGTGCTTACTGCATTCGAAGCTGCGCTTGTTGAGACGAGGTATCGAAAAAGCAACGGCGATCTGCATATGTCGCTGGTTATGACGGATACGAACTAGCAATTCGCGTGTGGCTTGCTCACGGTGAACAAAAGTCGCCTCTATATTTTCTTGCTACCGTAAGGAACGATGTCGGAAACAGTCGTGCGTCATCGTGAGGGTAACGCTAAGAGGAAAAGGACAACGTTGGAAGACGATACTAGTGTGACAGCAATGTATTTTGTACCCTATAATTGGCGCACTCGTGCCCCTTTTTTCCATTTCCTTCATTGGGAGACCCGTCCGCGGTTAGCTTGACTGCTGGCGGTTCCTGTTCAGAAGCCGATGACGGGTGAAAAATTGGTCGATCGGGTGAACCAGCGTGCAAGCAGAAGCTACCAGCGTCGGGTCTGCATCTGCCTATACAACAAACATGTAAGAAGAAAGGATCGGACGACTAGACAGCCCTAGGGCGGCCAGACCTCTTCCATCCCTCTACTGCTTTTCTAAGCCAGTTTTCAGGCTGCGCACAATGTATCCCGCTGCAGTCTTTGGGCAGTCAAAACTAGGCGGGTAGATACTGCGGTAAAGTATCGCTAGTTGCAAAACAGGAGAATCTACCGAATCAAAACAACAAGACGATCGAGCGGCGAGCTTGGATCTTAGAGGAAAACTGGAAAAGGAAAATGGCGTTCGATGGTATTGGCGGCAGCGACGCGAATTTGCGAACAGCAGCAGAAAGAGAACTCATTCGAGTGCTTGCCCCCAAACCGAGTCTGCGCCTCGCCCTGAGTTCTGAACGTCCTTCACACCCAATAAAGAACGTGTAATTGATGCGCTACTTTTACTAACTGTCGATACAATGAACGTTTCCTCTCACTTTTTGCGTCAGAACGAACAGTAGTAAAAAAATCGTAGAAAATAAACAATCAACCAGTCTGCTACAGCAGGGTTAGATTTATATGTGAAGAATAGCAAATGCATTGCGCAAACAGATCCCCAGCAAACCTGCCAAAAAATCTACTTCTTTTGCTTAAACAATCGATTCCAGACAGTGCTATTGTTGATTTCCTTCTTGTTTCATCGGTGGGCAAGAAAAGAAAATAATGACGATTGTACCGTTTGCTTTGAAAATTTGTTTTTTCCAAAATTATTCATTGATATTATTTTATACTACAATGTAAATGCTTCTACGCTTTTTCTATAGCTAAGAAATATATTCTTCAAGCTTTATTTTTGAATGTTTCGGTTTTGTAAGCACTAAACAGGTCTCCAACCTTAGGAGACAGTATTCTAATGTTTCGTTGAGCTTGATTTTGTTATGCATATAAAGGTGTAATAGATAGCTTATAAAAGGGTTTCTTGTATAATTTTACATTGAACTTACGATAACTGCATTGGATTAATTGAGTCGTCATCATAATAATGATCCTAGCTGACTGAAAACGTGCACAAGTAAAAGGGGTAGTGTGTAACATAAAGAAAAAACAGCAATCTTTATGCCCGTAGAAACACGAGAGTGGGCCTATGCGAAGTAGTTTTAGATCCACAGACCACTACAACTATCATAAAATCATATCTCTAGACTGATTTTCTCATACCGGTAGTTTTTACTATCACTTGGATAGCACCTGCCGTCTACGATGCCCTCGTGCCAAGCTGTTATTTATAAAGCTCAACAACATCGAATAGCAACTTCGCCGCCAGCAGCAGTCGTAACAAAACAACATACTCCACTCACAGTTGAGCATATCCACTCTTATAATCCTTTTTTCCGTACCGTGCGCTTTGTCATTTACTGCTATTTTCAAATCAGACAACTATAACGCCCACGAACGCAGGACAAACGCAGCTCTCTTTCGTTTCTTATCGCACAAGTTGCCAATTACATTTCTCTTGAAACAATACCACATCTCTCAAGACACGCACATACACTCGGCAGATTGAGCGGAGATCGAAATGTTAGGCTATATGACGTCAGTTCAGACCAACCAGAGTGATTGGTGGCGGGCAGGCCTTCTGCTATTAACTTCCGGGTGGGCAACCCATTCTGCGAAGAAGCTCATGTCTCTAAGCCCCGGTCTCTTTCTCTCTCTCTCTCCCTCTCCCTCTGTCTCCTTCTCTGAGTGCCAGACTGTCCACCCTTGTCACAAAACTCCTTCCATTGTCCACATTGAGCACCACGACGACGGCAAGCACCAAATCGACGTCGCCTCCTGGCAGCCTTTCGAGCATCCAGCCCGTGCAGGAGTGCGTCAGCACTGCTGCAGACAAGCCAGCTACGTGCTGACTTGTGGTGCTTTTAGGAAGGGAGATAGATGAAGTATTTTTTTTATAGTTTCAATTTAGTGTGATACTGAGACTTCCGGCATGGCCAGGTTTTGATGTAATGCGTCTGCAATGTAGAATCGAACTCTTAGCCCTCGACTCGCCTTACTTTTCACGCACCTCAGCCCCACGTGGTACTCGTGAGCTGTTAGTACGTTGTGCCGCTCTCTATGGCTACGCTACCCTCTGGAGGGGAATAGCACGAGGCTCTGCTGAATAACTGTTGCTACTGTCATCGTCGGTCGCTGAAGACCAGCAATCGACTTCTTCAAAAATCGATCGTTGTAAAAAAAGCCCGATGGTCAAGCGAATCAAAGATTGCCTACCCTTTTTCTGGGGCGTATCTAGAGGAGTTGTACAGGCGGTGGCGATGACTAGCGACAAAAAAGTATAACCGAATCATTCGACGGTAACAACAAACCTTGATCGTACACACAACTCCCCACCCTTTTACTGCTCCTTATCATTCCTGTCAAGTGTAGGTATATACCCTTATGTACATAGATATTGATTTATCAAGCGGATACGATAATGATCCGATGTCGCTCAACTTTTGCTTGTTTATCGTATCTCCTCTTTGCTACAACTGGGAAGTGTAGTATGTTGATTTACAGTAGAGGTTATCGAGTATAGCTCAATTGGTTCTGTGATTTTTAGTGGTAAATGGTTCATGCTTTAACTTCATTTAATCTCTGAGTGCGAAATCGCTATTGGTACACAAAGCAATGAGGAAAGTTTTCCTGAGTGTCGTCTTCTTGAATGTTATCCAGAACAGGCCGTGCTATAAATCATCACCGTCTATACTGAAGGTGAGATACATCACTTGTCGATCTAAAGGTATCGATGAACTAACACAAATCTATTCACACGTGGTCTACCTGTGGATTTTTGGGTTAACAACTGTACTAACTGGGTAGCTAGTTACTGTTCTGGGATTCGTTGAATGCTCACCGGCCCGTACCCACCTGAAAAATTAAACGACAGATTATGTTAATGTTTTGAACGAAAAAAAAAAGCACTTCAGTTATTATTTCTATTTCCAGTTATTTCGTAACGAAATACGTATTTCAATTCTCTCAATGGATACGATTGTATAAATGCATATCATTACGCTTGACTAAACAGACCAAACCAGCTTCTTTTGGAAAGAAACGGCAACCAAAGTGGTGAGACGAAGCATCTGGATGTGTGAGTGGACCGCCGCACGAAACAGGTAGACCTAACGAGACTGACCATCGTAAGCCTCTGCGGTTGTTCAGTGTCATTGATACTGCTACGAGCATAGCACAAAGTACCCAAACAGCCGGTCAGCCACATCCGGACACATTCCATTCAAATTATGTTTTTGAGACGGCACTTAACCACACCACAAAGCTACCGTATCCTGGACAGCGGAAGTGATCGGATAAAGGGAAGTTGCTTACACAGTGGCTGAAAAGTAGAGAACATCCACCTAGAAAGGTAGTCACATTCTACACGATCTGAATTAGCTTGTAATAACAAAAGCGACCCCTGTAGTTTGAATGCTGCTGGACCTATGAAACGAAATGACGCCAACGGCGGTCGAAGATTGTATGAAGAGAAGGACTTGCTGGCGCCAAGCGCTTTGGAAGCATCTTGGCTCGGACCTCTTTGTCAAGAAGAAACAGTGGATATTTCCGGCGTAGCAGGTGGGCATCGTCGACTTAGGGTGCTAAGACAAGCGGATGGGCTCCTGGCACGGGCGTTCGCAGGTGGATCTCGCCACGATGTTTACAGAGGCCTGGCCGTTTTTCCAGTATAAGGGTGTAGCTGCATCCGACTAAGCCGGTCGTGACTCCTACGCTGTAGCAAGGAGTGGTAAAGCGGCGGCAGCATTAGTGTATCGATTGCCGCCGCCCTAAAACCTCTGCGGTTCACTCAGAGCTTATGGGACGAGCTGGGTCGACTTGAGTCCTCCTGCATTGGGCCCATGCTGTTCCCTGAAGGTGTTTCCTTCGCCGTTAACGCCATCGCTTTCAGCTCTAAAACCTTCTAAAGCGCCGCCCCTAAGAACTCCTACATTTTACAGTTTACCCACCTGCCTACTTGCCCATGAAACAGGGCAACAGCAGCACTATTGAGCAATCGAAGCAATCCCACGTTGCCCAGACAACCCCACAGTTAACCCTTGACCTACAACGCTGAGCCGAGCACGGGATCTGGGAATCTCGTGCTGTTTAATAGTGTTAATTAATATTTATCCATACGACGGGGGCGCCGCCACGTGTATTGCCGCGCGAGCAGTTTACGCGTTGTTGCCCGATTCTATGGCTTGCTCCTTTTCTGAAGAATGACTGCTGCTAGGTGTTAATGGATGCGAGCAATTACTATAGCTCTTGTGACGAGTCACTGGTGTATATGTGTAAGTACGTCAGTGTGTACCTGCGTATTGTATGTCTTCTTACGGTTATCATGAGGCGTCGATGAAAGCGCAAAGCCAATAGTAGTAACACATACAAGGGTATCTTTAAGCCGCTGAGGGACCGTCATAGGGGAAATTCGCTATGTATTGCTTCTATCATCTATTCGCGCTTCGTTCTCTTCTTCTAAGATTTGTTTTCACCACCCAGCCAGCCAAGCATGAAATGGTACCAGCAGTACACCGACCATTCACCTAGCCGTTCTGGCGAAAAGCAAACGGATCGTAGTAGCTATCCACCACGATAGGGGTGCGCGTCTCTACTAGCGTATCTCTGTGGGAGTGTGGTGAGAAGCAAGATGCGTTTCGGACCATCTGTGGCGAAGGTTAGATCTACGCATATTGGCGACTATCCGAATTTGCCAACGGGGTTTCGGAGTAACATGTCGATATGCAGGGCAATGGCAGCGTAGCAGTACGAATCAGTGTCGTTATTTTTGTTCGCTGATGTTGAATGCTACAATATAGGAACTGCTTTTTCAGGAGGAGCGGCGACGGGTGGTTTCGGTATCAGCGACATTTGCTGCTCCAAAATCTTATTGGCATGCAGAGATAGAAAGAAAATATGAGATCCAACGCAAGCCTGTAGCCGGAGTGCGCAAGAGAACCAGCAGACAGCCGCTGCTCCTGTTGCTGTTTCAATTACGGATATAGATCACTATAGGATGTGAATCGCCAATATATTGTAAGCAGTTTTTCCATTATGTCGCCCTTGTTGTCCTGGCTGCTGCTGTCGTCGTCGCACATATTTACACCTCATGTTAGCCCTTTCATTAACCGCTTAGTAGTTGCGAAAAGTCCTTTGTTTGGACTCTCCCCGTCGTCGCCGCCGTGATCGTTAATAGCTTTCTTTTGTAAAACATTATCTTGTGGTGCGATCTTTATGCTCGTGTGTGTTTTGCGACAGTGGCAGCAAAGAAGATCAACTGACGAGTGACCTCAAAGGCAGCTTACAAGAAGCAGTTTTAGCATAGCAATCAGCAGTACTGTTTTTTATCGAGAAGAATTAAAGGATTCTGGGAGTGATTTCGCCGGCGGCAGCGGTAGCAGTGGATGACGAACGAGGAAAAGAGCTCGCAACAACAGGCCTTAGTGGCGCAGAGCTGGATTTGTGCTGCGACTTCAGTAGGTCGACAGGTCGTTGAAGGAGCCGAAAAATGAGAGAAGCAGCGAGGCAAACAGATGTTGAATTGACTAAATGGCAAACCATCAAGCTGGTTCGTCAGCAGCCTGCTCTCTGAAGCTAGCCAGATTTTTTTACTCATCTCCTTCCATTACGCCGACTCGTGTTGCTCACGTTTATCTTGCGACGCTACCCATTCATATCTATTTTCCAAAAGCACAACCTCTGAGCTCTCAAATTCATGTCTATGACTATGCAGCTAGTCAATTGTTATTTTGCTTTCCGTCTGTGCTTTTTCGTTCACCTGTACTTATTGATATTGACACCGAATGACGTGATGCGGAATTTATCATTTCGATAGCATTTCATCACGTCCAGTTGTGCCCATCTATAAAAGTCATAGAACTGGTTACTGCTAAGGATCAGTTACAGTCTGATACAGGCTGTATGTTCCTGCAGTTGGTACGGTAAAACACAAATAGTAAGAAAAAAAAACACAGAAGATGGCAGCAATAGGGGTTGTAATTACTATTGCGATTTAGTGATGACAAAAAAGCTTTGTTTGTCCGTCTGCTGTCGGTCCGCAGACGCCTTCGTAGGTTGCTCGTCCCTGAAAGGTAGCAAAGTGTTCGTCTAATTCGCATTGCCCTAAATACAACCTCTAGAGACTCTCTCGTCGTTCGTCGCTTGTGCTCTCTTCGTGAGCAAGGTTTGGTTCGAGTAACTCTCTTTTATTGCATTCGACGTTGGGTCGCCCACAACATCGCCAAGCAACAGTCTCCCTTGATTGAACCCCGTACCGCTAGTTGGGTTCCCCATTGGATATTCACCCACACAAATGCCCCTGTGCGTAACATGCCCTCGGCCCTTAGGTCCCGATTGCTGAGTTCAAAGGTAATAAACTGCACTCTTGAGTTGTACCAGCAGCAGAAGCAACGATGCGACTTACACTACTGCTGGTAATAGCTTTGTCCCTCCCACTTTCATTTTGTTCCAGCACCATTGGGCGGCCGAGTTCTCCCGCCCAACAACACCTACTCTTGTACATTAGGACACCTACTCATCCGCTGCAATCCGGTTCTTATAAAGTCATAAAGGGTAAGAACAGGAGCGAACTTAGTCCGTAAATCCCATGTTGACGTTGCTCGAACCGGTTTTCCTGCATAATGTTGTTATCATCCTTGAAAAACGAACTATGCACCACTCACTCGTATTACAGTGCTCCGATTGAGTTTGTGGTGTTTCTAGAGTTAGCGTATGGTGATAATATTTAGACAAAAGACCAACTAGGCTAGTTGGCAATCGACGTAACTGCCTTCCTACGCCATAGGCAAATGCCATCCATCCTGGATCATACTTCAACAAAACAACACAATATACGCGATTTATTTACGCGAGCACTGCAGATTGGACAACCAAAACGGTTGGGGGAATAACTGTCAATGTCGGTAGACTGTTATGGTCTACCATAAGTCCATTGCAAGTATACACAGTGCACTTCCTAAGCTCATCTGCAGAAGACAGCCAGCTTGTAAGACAAGGCTCAGCGAAATTGCTCCTGAAATTAAAATGCAGTGAACGCCTTCTAGAACGCAGCTGCGCGCTCAATAAGACGATGTCATTACCGGTCTAGGCTGGCCTCGTGCACAAAAGAGGCTTTTGCTCAAATCAGCTCCTATGTTAGGCCTAATCTACCGAATCACAACTGAAAGGCGAGCTGCGAACTGTATTAAGCGCTGAATAAGTCTATTCACCGTATACCCTTCGTCGCCACCCGCACTGCCTTCCGCGTCCCCCTGTGGGGTTCACCGCATCTTTTTCTAGAAGGAAATATTACTTTCGATCGTCTAATCGGATATATTGCGAACAGGTTTCCCTGACCTATCGGCATCGCCACTATAGGCAAACGTACCGATATCGTTGGCCCGCCATTCAACAAAGACGTGCTCCATTTCGCTTATTCATTCCAAACGAAACGCAGTACGCAGAGCACGACGGGCATTACTTTTGAAGAGACAAAGGTAAATCTACACACATTAAGTAAAGGGTTTGCTGCAGTAAAAACGACGGTTCACGATTGCTGCTATGGTTACAAAATAATGTTCATCCACCCTTTTTTTCTTCTATTCCTTCCCTTTACTTAGCTCTTTCTTTGCATATACTGAATAAATGAGTGGTTTGTTTGGAATTTATGTTTGGAACGTTCTCAGCATTACACTAGGCAGTCCTACATAGACCAATCCCATTCACATATCCCGCTTCATCAATGCTAGGCATCTCTGGGATTTCAGTCAGAAAAAGCCTCTTGCGCGTGCTAAGTGACGCGCACATACTAACGCGCAGGCTGACGCCGCCAGATTTGGTTCTACATCACGTTCGACGGAGGTCACTATCGAACAAGTTAGGTTGAAAGCTCGCTCCTTGGCCAGGCGATCGCTAACGGTGGCTGGAGATGACCAACTCCCTCTCATGTATGCTTTTCGTTTCAGAGGTTAATAATCGACGGTAGATGACACCTATGTACTAAGCCGATCGAAGTTCGAGCATAGTAATACAGGGTAGTTACAGGTCATGGAGAGCTGCCTCCTTGTACCTCCGAGAAGTCCTAAACCATCATCATCGTCGTTACTGTCTCTGTCCCGTTGTTCTCCCCAGCGCGTACTAAATCAAAAACGGCACACTACTGTCTCTATCATAGAACAATATATCGTCATCAAGGAGCACCATAAACGACTATGCCGTGTACAAAGCTGGCACATTTGAATTGTTGTCCGCAGTGAACTGGAAGCAGGCACAAGTTTGCTTCGTACTGTATGTACATACACCCACACGACACGGGCGGTATCGCTAGCGTTGAGTGAGCCCCAAACACATATTCGATTGACATTTATATATCGTCCCGCTGTTTGTCTAGCATTTTCTTTATTTCCTTATTCAAGCCACGCCGCCATCCCAACACGTGTACGGGTACAGTATAGTAGTCCATCTGCGTAACTCGTCTTCGCCATCATATCTAACATTTCAAAAATAAGTTCCAGTAGCACCTGCTGCCAGATTTGGTACCTCGCCCTTGCAGCAAAACTATTTCGAAGCTTGACCTGCTAGAGGGCACAGACAAGTGACTTGAAGTGCGTGCTGCTTTCACCACTCTTTTGAACCGAGTCAGTAAATCCTGGCTTCAGGCAGCATTCGTTCGGGCGCAAAATTCGCCGCTGTCTTCAACATGTTTCCCGCTATTCATCGGAAGGCCGGAAAATCTGAACGTCGGCTTGCCAAGTCGCTACGTAAATATGTTTGTGAATTTAATTATTGCTTCATTCGCCATGGGTTGATGGCTAGGGGCAGGGTTAAGAGGCATGGAGAAATGTTTCCAGCAACGGCTTTTCGCAGACCTTGTTACACTTCTCAATAGCAGAATGTCCTCGTTCAATAATGTAACTATTCCGCTTTGAGCTAACCTATCCATTGCCACTCTTTCGGAATACGTTATTATGTTCTATAGCAGTACCGGTGTCTCCTAGTTGTTTTCTTCTGTGGTCGACAGAAAATGGGCGCAAGTCTTATCATTCACCTCACATGGCTCGAATGTCACCCTTGTACTCTGCATACTATTGCGGCGGGGTCTTGTTGTCGTTTCCCAGATCGTGTCACAAAATGAACGGCTTTCCACGACCACCTCAGGATCGTCCTGGCAGGCCGGGCGGGTCTCAAACTGGCCTGATGTTTTGCCTGACTTAACCCCGTCACTCCAACAACGCTTATTCCCATACGAAAACCTTTTGTCTTCAAAATGAAATAGACGTAACGCTATTCTAAACGTAGTGACAACGATTTAGCATTTGAAAAAAGATGGAGTTTTGTGTTAGCAAGCCTCCATCTGCCTCCTTCAATGGCAGAAAGCTAGCCACTTGACCCGACAGGCACTGCCTTCTTGTAAAGATCCCTTTTGCCTTGCATAGTTGCCAAACACGCCTTTGGATATTCAAGCTTATCAGTCACCCAATAAGATAGTCGAAAGTAGCAAATGCCCGCGCTGATTTCATTTTCAGTGCAAGTCGTCTCTACGCTCGGTTCTTGCGCAAAGCACCATAATACTATATGTCCACATCTGGTACATAAGTGTACAATGCATTACAATGTTCTTTGTTAGGCTCCAAAGGTGGGGCCCAACGAGCATCTTAACTAAGACGAAGTTATGCTGCCTTGCGCAGACTATATTGTGAAGACAACGAATTTCACTTCATGCCGATGACTGCGTCGGCAGGGGCATCGACGAGATGATATACACTATCAAAATTGAGCTGTGTGCAAATATTATATTAGAGGGACGATAATCGATAATGCCCTACGTAAAGGGTTGGTGCAATTATGTCGTATGCTTGTAATATATAACCTGCCCCAATCCGGTATAATGACGCCAGACGATGTTATTAGTTGAGCAAAGGGGGCGAACAGATAACTTAGGTTTCGAAAGCAGCGTTGGGTCAAATGAAGTCGCGGGTTATAGAAAGGAGCTGCAGAGGTAAACAATCAGAGTTTAATGCTGAAGGATATTGGATGCCTAGTGAAATAAGAGCCTGCAGCGTATGGCTCCGCTACTATGAGCAAACGTATGATGTGCGTCGGTATATTCAGACAACGTGTTGGCCTAAAAGAGCAGCCAGCTGTCCTTTACGTAAATCTAATCAGAGGCGTGGCATGCGCAGCTTAGTAATGATGTCGCCACGTAGGGTGTAAGGAGGAACCTGGGAAATCCCAGAACAGCACGAGTCCTATCCTGGCCAACAGAACACCTATGCATAGTAAATCATGATATTATCCACTTACTTCCCTTTATATAGTATGAAGGGAACCACCGAAGCAAATTTGGCAAGCCGATCAAGGCGACCGGCCACTCACGGAGTCGCTAAATTGTGGCCTATCGATGCTGTATCATCAGACAGGATCTAGCGATATATGAATCCGGTAACTGTTTACTGTACAAAACATACGTTCTGCAGTCTTTTTCATTCTGTACGAAAAATAGTAGTGAAACAGATTAAAAGCAAAAAAAATCACAAATAAAAAAACGAGAAGAAACTAACGAAAGCTTTGATTTCTAACGGAGAAGGAGCAATGTACAACCAACATTTTTTTCGCTCGTTTGGTCTTAATTTGTTTCCAGAGGTATAACTTAATTCACAAGTAGTAGCCAACGGCTGATTTCTTTCAGGTGGTCCCATTTCCCCAGAGTCAAAGCTGAAACACTGCTAGCAGTTGTTATTATCCTTAAACGAGTGTGTCGCTAAATACATTTATTACCATTGTTGGTAGTAGTTTTGCTGCTGTTTGCTAATCTTGCCGCACATCTGAAACATTTATATCAGTTTGCCTCATTTTTGTATGCTAGATATATATGTATATATGACACATGCTGAACGAACTCTCGTAAAAGGCAAAGGTAAATAGGCTAGCCATTCTTCGTTGAGTTTGCCTTCAAAAGTTTTAAAAACAATAGTTTATCAGCCGAGCAGTAGGAGTTGATGATACAAACAGTGGTGATATCGCTACTGGAAAAATGTGCACCGCATAAAATACTTAGCCATTTCGGGTACACGTCCGTATACTAGTAGTAACGATGATAATAGTAATTGGCAGTCCTTCTGGACAAATTGTATATAATTAACTTGTCTAAATAGCCAATGAAGTAACATTTTCATCAAAAAAAAAATTTGCAATTAGCGACACAAAGCTGGCCTTTTGAAAAGTTTTTTTTTGTCGTCAGGGTTAGCACTTCTTTAAACCGTTTTCATACACAAACAGGTATTTATTTTCAAATGCGCCTCAGTATCTTCAACTACATGCTACAGTGTTATATAGCTGAATTATTTACTCACTCAGTGCAATATAAAATACTAAATAAAAGATAAAGCACACAATAATATTTGCTGTCGTTGTCGATAATGGCTTGCTGCCAAAAGCGGCACCACATCGACACGCCGTACCGTAATATCGATTTGCCACAAAGAAATGAAACGTCTGTATATGGCTGTGTTTTTGTATTACTAAGCGTTACACCCGTCAGTAACCGTAATGTGTTTGTCATGTTTGGTAATTGACAAGCCGATTCGCAATGCAGCTGTTTGGATAGAACACAACAGCGTTTCGTGGATCCTGCGATACGTTTTTTTCGAGTTTCAGCTTCATAGAAAATGCATGAACATTTTCCTTGACTTGTCGTCTATATTTTCCTATACACAGCCTTTCTTTGTATGCGTGCATATACGTGCGCGTACATGCGAGTGAACGGATATTGCCGTCGGAGTACGTTTGCCAAGATGTTTTGATCTTAATGTTCTCACTGATTCGTTCACGTCGATATGAAACTTCGCCAGTGACTTTTGTTTTCTGGCGAGGCGACAGTGAAATCGCCACGTACGACGTTGTTATCAAGGCATCATCAGTTCGACAATAAAGGCGTCAAAATCAGTTGTAACGGCAGCTGCCACCGCCGCCGTCATGTAAGCGTCAGAAACGAGAACGAAAAAAAGTGAGACCGGCCTGCCACAGTCTATTTGTGTATTATTGGTATTAAGCGTCGTTGTGTATACGAAAAACCTGCGCTAGTGCAGGCATAAAGTGCGGCCTCAGGAGCATAAAGGAGTCCGCTGCTACGTTGACAGCTGCTGACACAGTTGCAGTTGTGACTCCAGCTGCCGTTGATGTAAGCTCTAGCTAGGCCAAGAACGTCAGCACGCGCCGCCGGTATCCTTAGCCTGGCCAGCAGCTTTTACGTTACACTAAAACTGCCATATTTATTATTCGTCTTCCGCGTTCACTGAAACTGAGCTGAGGGAACTCGAGCGAGAACGAAGAACGAAAGCGATGATCACCCCCTAGAACGCGGCAACACTCGCGATAACGGAAGACAGCAGGACGTTCGAGGAGCGAAAACCTAGCCGATGACGAAACCAAACAGTAGGTCCACATCGGAGCCAACAACAATACAAACCCTTATACTATGGCTACTATGATACTATACTATTATTATTATTTTTTACTATCATACTGCTGTGGTACGGACTGGGCAAAAGGATTGAAAACAAGGCAAAAAGACCAACTTTCCCCTTCACCTAGACATGGCTTGTGGGGTGCGACGCGTCTACTACCCATTCATTTCCTCATAAAGCTTGAAGTTACACAGAGGAACAGGTGGGGCACAAAAAATGGCAATGAAAATTCTATGGTTGCCTTTCAAAAAATTCACGTCAATGTGGCTATGACGCGGCAAGTAGCAATAGACTTGAGTATTAGTAGTGACTGCTGCATCCTCGTAGCCGCCGCCAGTTTCGAACGGAACCAGCTAGCAGAGCGCCGTTGGTATGGCATAGGAAATGATACTCTAGGGACTGGGAATTCAAGCCGTTATTAGTTTAAGGCTAGCGTTTGGCGTATCGGTATCTCGATTTGTGTAGTCGTCTTTATCTACCAAGTCTGTCTGAATCGGCCGTCGCTTGCTTGAAGTTCGAGGAAAAGGACGATGCCTGCGACGACCACGCTAGCCATATTTGCGATTTACTTCATTTGAGGGTCCCTGATCCCGACCCTGCACATTCTATTGCGATGCCGCACTTGGCCCCGCAGCTCAAGCCTAAAAGAATTAAAAAAAAGAAGAGAAGCATGCAGGAATTTCAATTGCTATGCTGCCAGCGGTGCACAAAAAGCGCTTCCGTGCTTCTATCATTTTCAACGCTAGCAGGTTGCCCCTTCGTCGACTCGAGTCAGTCGGTGGGTACTCAACGCCCGCGCGGGTCGGTGGTTGATGTTTTGCGTTGCTGAACTTAGATGGCAAGTGAAAGAGATAGTGCACACACAAACTTTGCTATGTGCAAGTTGGATTCTCTTTTAAGGTGAGGCAATGGTCATAGCGCATCTGGCGTTAATAGTTGGCTGAAATAGTCTACTTGGAATGGCGGTAGCACGAGCATATGTGGGAATGCTTGCCCCCTAGCAATATTTATTGTTTTGCATCGTGCCCCTTCTTGAACGATCATACCTTTTGCTTGAGTAGGGCATAGGGGGAAGATGGTCTACGATGGTTAGGGTTTCCAACACCCGTTGAATATTCCATTTTGTCTAGAACGCGAAAGAGGCTGGGGTCACATGCGGCTTTACGCGCGAAATTCTTCCTTCCGCTATTATCACTACTGCTGCTTCTTTCCATCTCCTTTTTCGTTTGCGTTTTGCCTCGTTCGTGGGCTACCACTGGTACAAACAGTAGAAAAGCCCACGGCGACTCAAAACAAATTGGGCAAAAAGGGGGAGTGAGCGGGAGAGAAAAAATAAGAGAAATGACAGTAAAAGTGTAGGAATTATTGTATTATCTCGTACGCCTACCTAAGCACATCCTTCCATTGGGCTTCCTTAACGGTTTCCCGACTTAAGCTATTCGCATTAACTGTTCGTCCGCTTCGAACAATGAGGTCTACACGATTCGGTGGCGTATCGAGGCAAACGTAGCAGCGGAACCAGGCAGAGACACAGCCACTACCTCATTTAAAGGAGGCGAAATGCTTTCAATGACGTAAATGGTCCACCTGGCCTCAGACGATGCTTGGAGCTTGCGGGCACTCAGGAAATTGAACTAGGTTTGAACGGTGGGGAAGGGGGGACGTCCTGGTTTACCCTCGAGCGGCATTGTGGTCCTTTACTTAGACACCCCAGCGTGTGCGCTCGATTCAGCGCGGATCTCTCCAGGCAATTTTCTTTCTCTAGCTCAATCCTTCGCTTTTTTCCCTCCTCGTAAAGTCTCTAGACGAACCAGTAATTTAGCACTTTTCAAGTTTATTGCCTGCTTCCCGCTAGCCGCTTGCTGGCTGTGCTAGCCAACGACATTGTTGTCAATCATATTAGCCAACGTTTTGAATGCGACACTGAATTATCTTCAATAGCGCGTTGGCGTTTGCTAGATCCCGATTACCCGCTCGACCGCAGCTTCGCCATGCACCTACATTGCTTGTGGAAGTGGGTATTCCAGCTGATGTCCTTGGGCAGTTGTAACATCACTGCAGTGCATCACATTCGCAGAACGACCGCCTTCATAGGAAGGAACTAAAGACCCGAAACCATCAAGTCCGCAAAGCAGCTTTTTAAAGCTTGGATATTTTGTATACCGATTTGTAGCTATTTGTAGCTACAAGATAGGTTTTGAGACTCGGAATCGGAAATCGAGTAATAGTGCTGAGCGAATACCGACATCCAACAAAACTGGAAATGTTGTGACATATCTAAGGAGCTGTTAGCGAGATATTCCGCACCCTAATAAAGAGTTACGAAAGCAATACAATGTATTTTTACCATAAAAAGTCACTGTAGGTACCTCATATTTAAGAAAAATTCGTTGCCTGTAAAATATCTCAATCTTATTGTTGTGGTTCGATTGCTCTGCGTCTTGTTTTCAAGCTAATATACTCGTGCGGCTAACCGCAAATTTTCTTATTGAATCTCATATATACTATGCACTACATATTGATGGTCATAACTATGTAGTAGTGTCTTCGCTGAAGGCCACAGGGCGCAGTTTTCAATTGCCAATAAAGGCGGCTTAACATAGTTGAACGTTGTCTCTTGTTTTTTACACTGATTACGCTGGTTAGTGGTATTGGGCTTAAAGAAACTAGCTGAAAGAGCCTGCTAGGTTAGTCCATATCACTAGGCCTAAAGAACCGGTTCTTCCATTCTGTTGCTGTCTTGGGTCCTTCACTGTGTACATGTGACCACGCAGTTTTGCAGCATCTGGTTAACGCGGCCAACACCTTGTTATACAACCTTCTAAGATACTATTCTCCCGCTTTACGCTTGGACGCTTTGTCGCTTGCGACCACCACCTCTTTCTCTTCATGGCCTTTTCTTCATGGTACTTTTATCGCTTTTACGACGCCGTATGAGCAGAATACGTTAATAACGGATTTACAGGCTCGGCAATAGTTGTAACAAACGGTGGTCGTAGTGGCTACCCACATCGCACAGCATCAGCAGCAGTATCAGAGATGCCATCCGGATGATCAAACAGGACGGCGAAGAGGCATACGCATAAACTATAAAGACCTCGACCCTCAAGACTCCAGATTGTAGCTGTGACCCTCATTCGATCCATCCTCAAGGCGTCATCGGTCCTACAAGGCATGCTAGCGAGTATCAATGAAAACCTTACAGCTCTATGCAGTGAGGGCAGACGAGAAAGATCTCACAATAGAATAGCCTTGTTTCGCTGCGTTTTCGTCTTAGTGCCGTTCGAACGTGAAACAGAGAAGTCTTGCGGAGGCTTCGAGAGCACGAACAACGATGAAGCGGCGATATTGTTGAGATTAACTTGTGCTATTCGAGATACCTGCTCATTGGAAGTAAGTATAATCTGTCGCTGCGAACTTGACGAACCGAGAAACCTGCATGATAGGAAGCAGCAGTTCATGAGGCGATCTTAATAGCAGCGAGTCGGACATCAGGTTTCTTTCTCCCTGCTGAGAGGATGGTTTGCATTTAATGAACGCTGCTACTGATCTTTCGTCCGATCTGGCGTTGCTGCTTCTGAAACTTCTCCGAATTAGTCTATAGGGAATTGCTTTGCCGGCAGCTAGGTAGCGAATCAAGAAAATAGGGCAACGCGTCTCTGTCTTTATGTATATATATATATCGTTCTTTATCTATTTCTCTTAATAAGCCCCCATTAACCAGCACTAATTTCTAGCCCCCATCCTGGCAGCTTTCTTCTTTTTCCTTTTTGACGATTCTAAATTACCCCACGAACACGAATGCTACTCTAGATACCGGTATTGATATTAACCAGGGAAGCAAAGGTGGAAGCAATGCCCAAAGCGAGAACAATGCCGGCAACACCAGCGTCGAAAAGCACTGCACCAATCACCCATTTGAGCGAACAAAAGGGCACAATAGTTCCTCGATTTTGGCCTAATTGGACTGTTTGTCAGTTACATCATAATATATCGGCTAGACTATTTTATCTATAGCTCTCTTCTACAGCCGCGACTAAATCAGTTATCAAAGCACAAGTAGTGGCTATGCTGTCTTTGCGTCTAATCCTGCTATTATACGGTTTTCATCTATATCTTAGCTCGTCAACTCAGCTGCATCCGACTGCTAGCTTTGTGTTTTATTCGACTCCGACAAAATTGAGGGTGAGGTTGTCTTTTCATGACGGAAGCCCGCAGAAATTTTATTTTCTCGACCTTGAAACATCGTCCTCTTTGGAATCAGATCATCGCTATAATGCGTCATCGGTGTGTTAAACAGTTGAGGATAGACTGCGCCACCGGTTGCAGACATGTCATAACGCTCCAAATATCGTCAAAATAAACGAAGTCTTACGCATGTTTTACGGGAACATATATAAACAAAAATAATAGTAACGTTCATCAGTTCATTCTAAGTGCTAGTAATATGTGCATGACATTGATGATGCTTATCATTAAACTTCATATAACCGTATGACATCATATGATGTATCGGGTCACACGTAAACCATACGCATCCGATGACAATCTGCTAGCTTCAATCAAACCGATTATAATTGAGGGGCATAAAATGTTCTGTAAAGGCTAAGACGAGACCTTTCTTTAATATAGCAGTTTACTATGGCGATTCCGGTAGTAGACACGCATGTTCTCAATTTCAGCTAAAGGTCGCGGAATCCTTAATACAGAGGTTATGCAGTAGAAAGGAAAATCGAAAAAGTGTATACGAGTATCGTATACTCTTTCCTGGAGGATTTCTTTCGGGAAATATCTAGTTGTATCTATCTAAGTAGTAAAGCTATCGTATCCTGACGATCTGCAGCTTCTTTCTTACGGGACGGGTTAAATTTGAAAGTTAAGGATAAAAATAATAGTCAATTTTTATAGAAAATTTTGAACTTGAAGTCAATTTAACATACCTCTGTTACTTGTAACAGAAATCGATAGGCAGCAATAGCTGTCGCGAACACCTTCCCACTTGAATCGGTTACATAAAATCCATTAAAGACCCATTGATTAAAAGGCCGCCCATTACACTCGCCCCAGCTTCGAAATGCTTGTTGGTTTGCCGTCAACTACTAAATCTAATCTTCCACGAAAGAACTGCTTTCAAGTTTCTTAAAACACTATATTAATCTATTAGATAGGATATGACCAATTTTGATTTGTCAGAACACGGTGAAGCAGGGTCCTGCTACTGCATGAATTCACTCTTAGCATATTGTGCTAGTTTTATGTTTCTGTTCGCTTAACAGGAGTACCTGAAACTACTCGTCATTGCTTATTCTGGTCCCTCGATATCCAGCGAATCTTTATGTAAACGTGCGGATGTAGGGGTGTCTACAGGGCTTCACAGCTGACAAGACTTTGTCCTTGTACACGCGTAGGAGCTACGCACGCAAATGCCCCCAGAATGGAATGCTTAGTCATACACATCAATTGTAGCAGATGTCGTCACAAAACGGACTTTCAGCTAGGATCTCTTCGAGAATAACAATAATAATAATGGGTACGAATAACTATGAGATCCTAGTAATATCTACAAAGACATAGTGAAGTCGCTAATGCAGATAGTTGTACCAAATCTGCGGCTTTGAAATTTAGCCGTATTGGATGACATCATCAAATATTGACCATTGCGCCTAGCTAGCGATGTAAACTGCTTATTAGTAACCTTTTTTTTTAGCAACCACTAACCCCTTTTAAATAAAAGAATTGCGTTGTATGTTGAATTAGATATACGAAATTGCAACGATGACCTTAGCCACGAGAGGCTGAGAGATGGTTGTTGATGCTAAGGATATACCCCACGTTATGTTTAGCCTTATCCGCTTTTGATTCAGACATCTTAAAACAACCGGACAGTTTTTCCGGATACGACCTCGAAAGTCCAGGTTTTTGGCTTCTGAAATCGCAACTGCCTTCGGCGCAGAACAACGCAAGTCTAGGTATCCGTAAGACTAACTTAGCTAACTTGCTCTACGGCGGGTTCTTGCTGGCAGCGACGGGTTTATAGCGGACGACGGGTAACGGCGATAGATAGCCGTTTATACATTACTGGCGGCGACTTCAAGGCGTATTGGATCACCTGTCTTATTGGGGTCCATGTTTTGTAAAGTGCTGGTTCTGTCTGCTTCTATGTCTTCGGATCAGCAGTACGAGCTAAGAACTTTCTTCTGCTATACCGCAGCTCTTTACACTATGTCAACTCAAGACAAAGATTCTCGGCGGCTCGTCCACACCACTTACTGGAAACGAGCAGCTGGTTTTACGTTTGTTGCAGTTGTAAGAGGCAAAGATATTACTGATGTTGTCACAGCAACCTCTGTGTAGCCGACTATTGCAAAATCACTCGTAGTACAAAGTTAGGATAGCATTAAACAGCGTGCACGGCCAAGCGTTTCAGTTTAGCCCAGGGACAATAAGCTCTTTCAATGTACTCACCCTGTAGTCTGAAGCGCTTTTCAGAGCCTCGTCTTGTCATACAAAGATTCAGAAAGAAAGGGAGCATGAGTTTGTATAGATTTTAGCTGTCAGGCTCCAGGCATTATTTTTTTGCTAAGCAAGAATAAAAGAAAGTGAGAGCAACGTGAAAGGAAGCAGTGAGCAGAATAAACGGAAACGAAAATTTGAACAACGGCGACGCCACGGACACCCCCTCTCCATTATAGCAGAGCTATCATCATTATTTATTGCGACGTGATGCGTAAATTGAAACTTAATGGAATTGTAAGTGGTGACAGCAAAAAGAAACGAAGCTGAGGGGAAGATAATGCTCATTCTTTTACAATGACTACAACTGCTTTTACGATTCCTGATGCTGCTGGTACAGCTGTATGTCCATAGAGGCAGCCCAGTAGCGGCCTGCCATACTGAAGCGGGACTGGTGAAGGCTAAAGGACTGTGGTAGTATTGGTGGTGCACCTCTTGGTGACATCCACCGCCGCTGCGCGGTCAGAGTGTGTAGTATCTGTGAGCTCGACTTTTGTTCCTACGACTCGCTGCCCCGCACGTTCTGCTCTGTGACTCGCTAGACACCGTCCGGCAGGAATGGAATTCGTCGGAGCTGTACATTGGCCGGATGATGATGACTTTCAGCGAAAGCAGAGGATAAGCGCCGTTGCATCTTCTGTTTTTAAGAAGGAGAAAAAGAGCTGGTGTTCATACAGCCGTCAGCAGCCGACACCACGAGCAAATTGTCGGAACGAACAGACAGTCAAAATGAACAATTATTGTGACACAGAAACCGGTCGGTTCTCTTCTAGAAATGTGTGCTGGTCTTAGCCGTGGTCGACAGGCGTCCTTAGTGCCTATGTAAAGTATATGTATATCTATCTGCTTATGCGAATGAGGAAACTTGGGTACGTCTGCCTTTAGCGCGCGTGCACATACATACACACACACACCAGCTCAGATAAAAATGATGAGTCTTTCAGTTGGGAGTTCATCAACAGCTTAGCTTGGCGTTGTTCTTTGTCACGACTATACGTAAGACCTGCTCGGTCCGACAATTCGTGGCAAGTGCCAAGGACCCTTTGTCAAAGAAGGAGGGCCTAATTCGGGCTGGGATGAAGGGGCAGCCGAAAACAGAGGAGATAAAGACACACAGGAGCAAACGGAGGAAAGTGACGCCTGCTACCGGCCACCTCGTCGCGTTCAAACGACGCCAGATGATTCGGCGCATTTGCTTGAGCGGCAGCAGATGTAGTCGAAGCTGTGGCAGCCGCAGCAATGGCAGTGACAATATTCATTGTTGTTACATTCAAAGAATACTACGTACATACGTGTACACCAAAGATACCCTTACAATCAAATGGAGTGAGGCTATGTAGAGAATGAACCGGATCAGGCAGACGAAAACCGGGAAACTAACCAAAATCGGACAGCCACTGTGTAAAGAGATCTCAATTGAATGGGAAATCCGTCAGGGACTTGTAGGGAAATTGGGACGTTGGTACGCTTGAAGTACAAGAGAACATTTTGTTAAGCCACTGAATGTGCGTACTTTCCTAAGACAAAGCAGGTCAAAAAAAAGGAAAAGGTAATAACGAGCTTTAAATGAATTTACTTTAGTACATTAGCAGAGAGCTGGACAATGAACGAGGGGCGATTAGATAGAACTCGAACGGCCTACAAGTGAAAAAAACACTAATAATAATCTACCAAAGATGACCATTACCATTAAAATAATGTCATTCTTTAGGCATCAGCGAGGACAACGACAACGATAACTGCAAGTGTGGTTTTTTTCTTTGGGTTTTTGTTTTTTGAATAAAAAAAGAAAATTGACATTATTCAGTCATTTGTAACCCATCGACAAGTTTCAATGACAGTGTGTCTGTAGCAAAATGCAAATTATTTCAGTATGTAGAATACGTGGTTGACTATTTTCCCATGTTGCATAGTATTTTGCTCAGTAGTTGCAAGTATGTATACAATTTGCAAAGTTTCAGCTTACAATTCAGTCTCGCGAAGGTTATCTGAGGCATCAGCGTGCGCTGCGTACAACAGACTACACGGATTAAAGCTGCTTCTACTTTGTCGTCCTGAGCTACCTTGTAACGCGTTCAAATTAGCCGATGACAACGACCGATGCTAACCTTCCTTATTTTCGGGAAAGCTGTATAGACGGCTGGAAGTGGTACACACGTACAAAGGTAGGTAAATTCCGCCGCTTTCCTGGGCTAGCACTTCCACAGCATTAGTACTATACTGCATATTGTCGCAACAGTGACGTACGTGCCAGCGGTGGGAACAGCTATGGAGGGTTATAAAAAGTCACGAACTATTACAGTTTACTGGCGAATTATTATAGATATTACACAAGAAATTATTATTACACAGCACTGCTGTCTCGGTGATAGGTGTTGACAGAGCTGACCGGTCTCCGCCAGTCCCACTGCCTTAGGTTTCAATAAGGCTCAGAAAATTCAGGGGCAGAAGAGTTCGTTTCACTGTCACCCCCACTCACCACCGTGTTTATTCCTATCGGCACTATCACTGGCTCGTTCAATCGTCACAGACAGTTGTGTGCTCGTGGAAACACTCGTAAAAAAACTGCTCCTATCTCAACTGCTATGTTCCGGAATCTCACAGCATATGACGATGATATCGAAAATGTAAAACGCTGAAAACGCGCGTTAACTCTAGCGGCCGCTACTAACACTAGCTTTGTGGGCAGTGACAATTACGGTTTAATTACACGAACAGAACGAAATCGACGTCGGCACACTTCATTAGCATAGGTAAGTATGTTCCATTATCTTCTACCGAACACCGAAGTAGCGTTCGCTAGAGAATTCCGCCGCAGTCAAACAGCAACAGGATTAGCATCAACAATGGAAGAAGTTACATTGCTGCGGTCGTAGCCAACCTCTCATCCCCTGGCTCCCCTGTATGTAGGAGTACGGTCGCCGTTCTCCACACGTACAAAGTATAGTATACGTAACAACCCGACAGTTCTTCTGTTATACCTTCGCTGAAGCGTTTCTTTATAGAACGATAATAGCAGCAGTGGCAACCGCAACGCGAAATTTTCTGCTTTGCGCGTTGCGTTTTCGTACATTGTACAACGGAATCGAATGCGACACGGTTAGCCACCGAATGAGCAGCGTCGTATTGTCGTAGTCGGATTCGTATGGTCGCAGCAAATTTAGCTAACAGCGTCACGTTTTGCCGCTCGCCCTGACGCACTACCTTCTTCTGCTAAATAGAATATGTTAGGAAAAATCTGAATAGCGGCAATCTTAGCAGAAAACCAAGGTCATTCTTCTAAAAACGAATACTTAGAGAAGTAGATGTGATCGTTGCTTTAACTGATGGCCATCTTGTCGCCGCTCTGCCTTACCTATAATATCATCTTTTCTCTCCATGTCTCGCCTGCTCTTATGGATATATCCTGCTGATGCTTTCTCGCTATGCAGTGAGTGTAGCACGCCCGTACGGTTTAGCTATGCATATTTCTGAATTTTTCTGTCGTTGAGCCAATTGTCGTCCCCGTTCGCCTGGCGTTCCTTTGCATCTCATTACACCTACATAGAGTTGTTTGAGTTAAAGCGCTTGTTATTATCACGTCAAAATGTCTTCACCATATTAAAAGACTTCTTTCATTCCTACGTCTTTTGCCTGCATCTTTCACACTAAAGTTGCTGACCAGTAGTAGGGGAACTGCCGACTAGTTTTCTAGGTTCGGTTGCCTAAACCTAGACCGATCCTGCGGTCGTTCAATCCAACTGGGTGTAACTGAGTCTTCTTCATCATCGTCCCTCTTCGGTCCGCTTTTCGCTTCAATCTAGTCAGCTCAGTGGGTATACAAACGCTTCCTCTAGAATTTGCTCACTCTTGGTTGACTAAGGAGCTTACAGCCTATCCCAGCTTAGCCGGTCGGTAGCGCTACCAACAGTCAGTCGTTTTTGTGGTTATGGCGGCAACAGTGTTATACCCGTTTCAAGCCTAAAGAAAGATTCAAAAACAGTCAAATTCCTAATCAGCCTCACTGAAGCCGGACGGAGGAAGAACGCGCCCATATGCCGTCCGTTGAACGAGTAAAGTATAGAGGAGGAAAAGCCGTATTATCTTTCTAACTAGCCCCACAGAGTCTCGGTATAGTTACAGCATCCCATCATCATCATTTCGCTAGCTGCTTCCTGAACAGCATCTGCTTGCCCCCGCTTACGGCCTGCAGCTAGTATTTCAAGCAACGTTCAAAAGCCTACCATTGTTTCTTCTGTTGCCTTCTGAGCGCTCCACCTTTCGTCTCTCCCGTCCTTCCATCTCCTGGAATTTTTTTTTAACGCAGCCCCGCAAGCGCTTTCCCAAGGATAACTGCTGCTGGTTGCTTTCCTGTTAGTGCTGCGCTATCGTATTCGCGTTTGTTTAGATTGTGTTAGCAAAAATGCAGTCCTGCACAGCAAGGCAGGCTTCCAGTTTAAGTCAGACGTCGCTCGGCCTGCAGCTTCGTTCAAAGAACGAAAAATAACAGCCGAATCGGCGTCATTGGGCCACCGCTGACGACCATGCCAGACGGGCTATTATAATGACGATCAACGGTAAATGCAACGAAGAAAGGAGAGCGACAGAGGCCAGCGGAACAGAAGTATTGGGTAGAAACCGTTTATCTACCTATCTTTCCTTCTTTCTAGCCGCTGATTGCTCTACTGTGGCATGACATTGTCCATTGTAGCAGGGCCCCGCACGGCAGCCAGAGGCGTTCTTTGTAGTTCCTTGCTGCAATTCTTCTTTCCTGTGGCCCTAGTCTAACTTAGTCCTAGCGTAGTCTGCTAGTAGTGCCTCCACCCTCCATGGCAGATCGTTTCATGAAGGTTACGCCTCATGTCATTGCATATAGGGCGATAGAGCGAGATAGCTGTATGGAGTCGTTCCAACAAAATGTGAAGGCAAAAAAGAGAAAAGGAGCAAAAACAGTGGAACATAGCAATAGAAGATGACAAAAATTGCAAGTAAAGGGCGATTCCTGCTGGACAATAAAAAGACTAAGCAATTGTTGTATGGCGTCAAATAGTAATAATGAGAATCGGTGGTAAAAACCACAGAGGCGACAGTGGGCCTCGGGCTGGACCCGCGTTGCTGTATCTACTGCTCCGATTAAAGCGCTCTTTTCTGAGAAAGCCGCCGAGGGCCATAGCTGAACGCGGCCTCTATCCAGAGGCGACTACAGTAAACCCATTGTACAACGCCTGAAACAAAACAAGGATCGAACGGCTGACAAGAAATGAGCACGAGTGTTATCGAACAGTAAGTGACGGCGGTGCGATGTTCAATGAGCGGAATCTGAAAGAGAAGGACCTAGTAACAGTAATAATAGTAGTAATACCTGCAGAGAGAGGATGGAAAATCGAATTTAGACCGAGTCTAAAGCCGGATCAGTTGGAATAAAAAAAGCGAGTTTTTTGTTCTTAAAGGACGGTGCACCTTTGCCGTCGACGACCCAGCGACGGCATGAACATGTCGAAAAACCGGGTAGAGGACACGCTAGCGGCGATGCCTACCAGTAGCATTCGTGCAGACTGCAGATGCCTACCAGTAGCATTCGCGCAGACTGCAGATGCCTACCAGTAGCATTTTAGTAGTAGTAGTTTAGTGGGTAACCTATTTAGCAGTAAATCCTGAGACACGTTCTGGTCTAAGTTCTAACGCGGGCATAGACAACCTTTGTTTCGCGTTGGGAGCCAGCTGTCCGCTGGAATGCCTAACGGTAACACCTGACGTAAAACTCGAAACATAGAGAGACCTAGATACAGACGGGGCTACTCGGACCGGCAGCTAGCAATACTCGAATGCAAGCCTGAATTAAAACGAACGTCCAGGCGGGCAAACAAATCGAAGAAGTCATAAAGATGGAAACAATAGAAGAGGCAACAACTTTTGAAAACAGCAGCGATGGCGGACCATCAGTTGTCGTACATTAAAATTCAAATAACACTATCTAGGCTCTGCATTTGCCAGATTGTCACGAGCCACCCCCTATAGCCACTTGGTGTATGCCGGTCTTCTGTTTTTCTTCGCCTCTCTCTCAAGCGCTTACGCCTTTCGTCTAGTAGGGAAAACGCTAAAGACGCCCCATAACTGCACGAGGTAATCGAAATAACCCAGTTTACACTTTCGCGTTAGCGTGGTGTGGCCTCGTTAGAACGACAAAACGGTGTCCGATGCCGAAGCCGAATCTACCAGTATAGAACCATCAAGTAGTGCTTGCTAGCAGAGCCCACAGAACCCCGGCTCCTTGTCATAGTGTGAAAAAGACAGCAGACAACTGGCAGACGACAGCAGCCCATAAGTGCTAGTTCGGAAAAATAATGGTCCTGGGTGTCATCACGCGAAGCGTCGCCACCGTCGTCATAGCCATGGTTTCTGTTGTTACTGTAATCACAGAAAAAGGCTCGGCGCAGGAAGGCAAGGAACAGTATAAAAATGAAGGGGGATACCGAACGGGTGGATGCTTGAGATGAAGTTTTGGTCATATTCGATCGGCATCACACGAAATCAAATAGCGCTTGCTAGGTGTTCTAGTGAAAGCAAACATCGAAATTTCATATCAATAAGAAAAAAAAGAAAGGGGTTGGAATTACCCACATAAAACGTCACGACGACCTTGCTACTCGTCCCAGCGCGTGAAGAAGCGGAGAAAGAAAGACAGAAGGGCAAAGACGGGAAACATCGGTAGCCGTAGCAAATGGGGAAGGCAATATGAGGTTTGAAGAGGCGGCCACGGAACAAAACATCGGGTGTCTGATCACATATTGGCAAATCATCGCATCGTAGCACTTCACAGTAGGCAAAATCCGCCTCCTACTTGTTCGCCTGCTTTTTTCTACGGACCATGGGGTGGATGTTACATTGAGAGATGAGAGGCACGTTGCTCTTTAAAAATCTTGGACAGCTCTTTGAGTCGATGACTCTACGGTCTTCGGTGTCATTGAATATGTGCTACTGCTGGTGATCTGAAATGACAGTGAGTTGATCTACCTCTTTGTAGAAAAGATCGATCTCGCAATCGGACTGAGCAGAATGCAATCGTAGGTTTCGTAACGACGTTTACATTGGTTACTGCATAAAACTCTATAGGCGCTGGAGGTTTGGCCAAAAGGCCCACGGAGGAGGAAGAGACGAAATAGAAACAGAAGTGGGAAACTCGGAAATTTTGTGAAGAACTACCAAATGAAGTCCGCTAAACATGCTCGGCTTCTTATTAGTAATGGGCAACTAAGCCTTATCACGCACATTGAAATGGACCAAAAGAGGTCCGTGTGTGCTCTTAATCGGTCACTTTCAGTGAATCACAAGGGGCATTCATTCCGATATTCTCTTTTAAATTTTCATACTACCAGCAGCTTCGGTACTGATTGCAGCTGTTGTTGAAATTAGTACCGAAGCATGAGTATCAAATCAGCACGAGTTTACCGTTTTCACGAACTAACGTGTGCTGGTCGTACCGGCTATAACGACTTGTATTCCAGCAAAGCAAGTGCGCGCTACACACATTAGGCAAGAAAGGGCGACATGTTTGCTCTTTTTGTAGTCAACCTACCATTACTTTATTATTAAGAAGACGCATTAAAAAGAAAAGTGCTGTATCAAGGTTCTCGAGCACCACTGACAGAACAACTAAACAGGCAAATCAGAAGCTGTCGAGCATTATTCCCAGCCAATTTCAGGCACAGGGACAGAACGCGAACTTGAACCCTCACATGAAGACGAAGACATACTTAACGTCACTTGTCGCTATAGAATCTCATTGGGTTGCAGTCAGTGATTCGCTCACGCAAGGAAAGGATCGAAAACATCCAAGAGTTCCGAGACTTCTAGGCAGCTTGAATAGTGAGCAAGGCAGGACCAACGATAAAGAGGTAGCGTTAGCTGAACGACGACTATATGATACGACTATACAGCAGAGGCCAAAAAACTGCAGCTTGCCCTGCCATCCCAAACCAGGCTCCAGACAGAACTGGCCGCGGCAAATGCGTGAAGGATGATGGTTCAGTATTTATCTTGCCCCCGTCGCAGCAACTCCGTCCGTAATCGCGTTTTGCGCAGATTGGCAAGACAGCAGCAGCAGCCGAAAATAGAAAAAGCTATGTCAGTAAGGCTAGCAGCAGCTGGGCTCATGTCGACAGGCGCACATCCTGCTCACCGGGCCGAAGGGTGAATATAGACACCAAGAACGGCCGCCTGCCTGACTGCTTCGGGATTAGAATAGATTTGTAGCTCCTGCTGGAAGTGAAGTTTTCGGATGTGCGTGAGAACGAGTGAGCGGATGGCGATGGGCGATGTGCGACGGGAACAAAATGGTGGAGGCACTTTAGTTGGCGACGGTGGTGACTGGAAAGGCAGTGAAGGCTACGGTGGTAATGTCGGCTGCTGCGTGAGAGGAAAATGGAGGACTTAGTCACTACGCGAGATCTGGTTAGTCGACCGACAGAAAAGAACGAGACAAGATAGAAAGTATGTGAGCAAGTTCAAGCGGACGCAGGCAGGCGGTCGCGCCAGCGCGTGCGAATTTTTAAAGGAGCTTGTCTATCAGCCAGATGGGTTTAAGGGTAAAGAGTAGAAGAAATGAGAGAAGGAAAGCGGAAAAGACGACAACAACTTGGCCTGCTGCGCACATGATTCCTTTATCTTCGTCGTTTTCTTTCATTTCATCTTTTTGGTCGCGATTTTCTCTTCCTAAAAAAACAGGGAAGAGAAATGAAGCGGAAAAGGGAACCCATTTCAAACCGGCCCTCCTGGTTGGTTAGTGAGCGATACTGTCACGGATAAAACGACCAATAGTCCGACAGATAGTACTGCAGTGGGCAGCTAAGAAGAGCTAACCGAGTAAGATCCAACTGGGTGCAAAAATGAGACGAGACTTGGTTCCGTTCTATTTCGAATCGTTCCATCTGTCATCGGCCAAATCAGAGATTGTAAGCGTACCTCTTCTCTTTCACTCCTATGATTATGCGTTACTCTCTGACGGTTGACGTTTACGTCAGCCAACGACACGTTCGATTATTCTTTCCTCACATCGGCTGCCTCTATCCGCGAATACGGAACAGACATGCGTAAGATAAAAATTAAAAAAGTACCTGTATTTATCACAAATGCTTCGTATGCAGAAAACTATTAACTAATATTAATTCTATTATCGCCACTATTACTAGTTTGCAATTCCCCGCTAGCCAAAATTTGCCCTTGTCGACAACGGGCGGCTTCACTGTAGTACTGCCGGTTCTAGGCAAACTGCATCAATTCAATGAATGCTGACATTTATGGGAACGAATCAGGGGCTAGTTAGGATTTTAAGTCATAAACTAATAAGCGCAACTTCATTTTGACATTACTGAGGCGACGAGATAGTGAAAGACCTTTGGTTGGAGAACGTACCCAAGACCGAGATGACTTCCCAATGTTCGAGAGTTTATGCCCTCGAAGTGCCCTCCAGGCGCAGTTCTGGTGTGAGGCAAACAACCTGCTAGCTCGGCCACAACTCATGCATTATGTCGGACGGTGTTCACGCATCTAAAAACTAATCCAGTCTAACTGCAACTTATGTTCTCCATTCTCTTGGCTGCTGAGCATCAATAGTATTTATATTCCAGTGGCAAAGATTGAATAACAGTTTTCTAACGGGTTCCATAGTACCACTAGTTTCAATTGTAGCAATCCTAATCTGTGCCCTGAGCAACATTAAGTGGTGCGTTGCATGGTATAATTCCATTATTTAACAGTTTTCATCTGTATGTATGTAGAACGTACTATATGGCACGCTTCTTCACCAGGAAGTACACGAACTTGGGAACAATAGATATGGTCGTTCCGCTTAGCAGTGGCAGAGCAGTAAATGCTGAAACCATGACAGCTAGGTTTCTTATTGATACACTCCATGAGTCTCGTAGATACAATCGTATAGGATATATATTCCAGTAGCTGGCAGGCAAATGATCGCTTCTCGGCTCTCCAACATCATTCTGTTGCTAGCTTGAGATAGAAACGGTGCAACCTGATGGAAAATGTATATGTGCATAGAGATAGGCTCCTTCTGTCTTAAACACGAACAGAAACGCCATGTTACCGGGCACGTGGGTAGGTTTGGCGACGACGAACGACGGCTTTTGGCATTAAATCCTGTCAGAATTTATTAATTCCAGCTTTCCTTTGCAAAATTCGTTCTTTAGGCCAAAGAAAACCATACTAAATAAGCCGTACCGTGGAGACGTCAAAGAAGATGTGGGTCGTAGTGACGGTGCGGGGATTAGGAGTGGCGGGTGTTGAGGATCGTTCTCTGGGCTCATCTAGATGGCAAACCTACGCAGTTGAACCGCGGAATCTTCTGAACCCACTCTTAAAACGCGGTGTGCCCTGGTACGCGGCTCGATTAGTTTGCTTGCCCTGGAAAGAGTTTATAGGATAGCTCCTCCTATGAATGCTCCCTCTGGACATTGAATCGTTTTGCCTTAACCGTATCGTTCTTTTGCATCGAACAAACGCGCTCGCTTACCTTTTTAGCAACTATTTTCCTAACAAAGGCCGTGACTCGGTGCCCACCGGTTCCCAGTCGCCCTTCAGTCGCTTCTCTCATTCCTTAAAATCCTTAGCACGCGTCAACTTCGTGCCGCTTACATCCAACTCGGAATTCCACGTCCGCACCGTTGTCGCACCGACCTGGTCGTCGAGTCACTGTGCTGCGAGCTACTCCCGGTAACCCGCCCAGGCCACCCACTCAACCCTACTCCGGCGGTTGCCGTGACAGCTTATTTTTCTCGCTCGCTAGCGTTCCTCTTTTGTCTGCCGCTTTCTATCGGCTTGCTGCGACCTGCAGAATTCGTTGGTCGGTCTATGACGAGTATAAGAATGATGGCACCCCTATAAGAATGGGGTGCGTGCAGCCAATTTTGATCTTATGCCAGCGATGGATATGCTCGTCCTACCGTTGCTGCTAGTGATTGTGGTCTCCGTTTCTTCGTTGGATGGCGGCACAAAAATTGGCTCGCTACTGCTATCTTTTCTTCACGTCGGGTGGAGCCCCAACGGTGTGAAGGTGAAGTAGACTATTCTGAGCTGAGAGGCTGAACTGCGACCGGTCGACTGGCGCTAGGACCGACATTGAAAAGTCGGCAACGACTACGACTCACACGCACTTACCCCACGCTTTAGCGTAGGTCAGATCGGCTTGATGGCAATGTTCGACGCTGGTTATGTCTTAATACACACTTTAGATTGACATTGAAAACGAGATAGCACACAGAGGAGCGAGATGAGTCGTTTGCAGAACACTTTAATAATTATGTCGAATTGATTTTATCAAAGTCCTCGGCTTTTGACGTATAAGCAATAATTACAATTTGTTAGACTGCACTTTTTTTTTTTTACAAAATATGTTAATATTAGTAATGCTGCCTTCGCTTGAAGAAAACTTCATTGAATCAGTAAACCTAGTCAACGACATCAGTTGGAAACAATGAAGAGTTTTCTTCACCGAAAGCGAAGAGCCCTCTTGTCGATTGTTGGCGATCTCCTAAATAATTTACCTTTCCAAGTATTTTATCTTGTGCACACGCAGATGGAAATGGGTAGCCAAGATTGTTGGATAGCGTTCACCATTATGACACCCATGTGGTTTTCATACACATCGGCGACCTCTGAGCATCTGTGTCCCAGTTTTCACGGTCAGAAACTATAACCTAGGGTGGAAAAACACACACAATTCATAATGAGAGATAGAATCGAGGTTGGTGCCATTCTTCAACTATATCTTACACGACGATTTTCTCCCTTTTGGAGGCGAGGTGTGGAACGGCCATCATTAAAACATTATTTCCTACAAGAAAAGTCCCATGGCAGTACTTTTTTAGGTGTACATGTGAATCCCCTTATTTTTTCTACTGTTTTAGCCGTTAGCGAAATTTCACCGAATATGAAATAGTAGATAGTATCTGAAAACGAGAGCCGTTCAATCAATTTGGCCGCTGACAGATCGATTAAATATAACAAACAAGTGAAAGTGAAGAGACGAAGCAAAACGAACGGTAGAAATTAGACGCATCTACAAAGCCATTGGGCAGGCAGATAAATCCATTGGTTTAGAAGACGCACCACCTGACACTACATTCAATTATCGAGTGGTTAAATAAGCGACAACAAATAGTCTCTATTCCTGCATGTCTGCTGGTGGTGCTGCTGCCCTTCGTGCAAATTATATATGCAATAAATACGCGCGATCCAGACAGATGTAGCAAACTCCAACAGCCGTGTCGCTAATCAGCCTGCAGTAAAAGTGTTCCGCTACATTTGGTATCGAAGATATTTTCAAAATGAGCCCATCTTTGGCATTTTCATTCCCCGACGACTTTTTCTTCCGTTTATTTATTTTATTATATTATATTTAATAATTAAATTTACTTAATTGTTTTCTATAAAACGAGCATGCGATGAGCAATGATAATAAAGAAAAGTCAAAATGGTAGTCATCAAATTTTGACCCCTGTTTGTTTTTCTTGGTTCCAGCAACCCGGTGTAATGTTATGTATCGAACTGTTTGATATTTCTCCGGATTACCGTAGAGTCTACTTAATTGCCTTGGCAAAGGGCAATAGCTACTGTATAGTGCGATTTTGGTAATGTCAGGGGGCGAGTCGCCGATCGTGTCGAACGCAAGAGGGCTGGCTTCACTGGCCAGTACGCTAGTATGCACCATTCACCTCCCTCATGATGTAGAGCGTTTCGGATCGCTCCAGGCTAATTCTCTCAGCGTGCCAAGGGAAGCCCTTAGGGAAGCTCCGTTAAGCTGTATGCGTAAGCCCTGAATTCGGGTACCGGATTTTGTTGAACGCACATCCATGCACTGACAGCGACCTTCTTACCATACATAGACGGAACCGCCGACCTAACAGGGCTTCCCTGTTTTTTTTCTATCAATGTGTATGGTTCTCACAAATAGTGTGGGAGCAACACATTCTTTAAACATTTGAACAACTAGCGTGTATGATTAGCCAACAACTTCACTAAATTATAAAGGTTTTTGCTGGCTCTGTTGGCAGTACTACATTCTTCACTCGAGGTCGTTCTGCCCTAACGGCGTAGACGGTGTACGGTGGGTAGTATGAAACTTTAACGTCGATCACGCTGTGCTAAAACATTTACCAGATACATTCTAATTGAGATGAGTAGAATAAATAGCAGTTTTTCAACTAAACCGGGCTTTACTCATCTATGCCAAAGAAGGCACACCCACAAAATAGAAGACTACTTTATTTCATATCAAATGACAAGCTTTTGTACCACAGTGCAATCTAAGGCCTGTTACAAGATCGTATTTTCCAGCTTTCAATACAAATAGTGATGCGAAGTGACGATTTACTCCTGGACTACGCCATCGTGGGATTACTGACGAGTGATGCAAGAGTTCTTTCTTTATCTTGACAGCTTACAAAAACTCTAAGACAACTATCATCCACTGTCCATTCAAGTTTTTCCTGGAGATTCTTTTTCCTCCATTCTTAAATAAAGACTGGTCCAGATTAATGTCGTCACGGTAATACCTCGCAGTGCCAGCAAACTGCAAATAGCGTTTCTATATGTTTCATTAGCGCATAACGGGTTTATCCACTTTTTCCCCCACCCCCCCTACTTTTCGGTATCTGTCGGTGCAACATCGGCGGTTCAGTTTACTCTGTTCCGATAACATCTTTCAGATGCTTCATTATTATGTAAATGATTAGATAACAGACAAGGCAAAGTTAAATGGCTACGACGAGACTTTGGCTTTTTATATTGTTACATTGCGAATTTTCTTTTTCAATAACCGCCATGACATTGTATGCCAAGTTGACTGGCTTCTCGACATTAAAATTTTGGTTAGCGCTCTTGTACATGTCTTGTCGCTCTAGTGAAATCTTTACATGCCTGCGGCTGTTAGCATGCAGGAATTCACGTAACAGGATGCGCCGCGACAAACTGGATTCGATAACTAAGCCAACGGTGCCGCTTCTACCTGTGTTCAAAGTAGGACGTAATAGTTGGAGTGTGTCTGGGGTATACTATACAAGCCTTGTAGATCTGTAATATTCACTTATGAGTGTTGTAGTAATAAGTCGCTTATTATTACGATACAAATATCAGAATACTATACTCATTGTGATGATGTTCCCCGCCGAATAAAATCCGTTTCACCAGCATCGTGTCGATCGAATCATCTCGCGCATTAGAGATTGTACGACAAACATTCAACTACCATATTATACCGCATGTTCGTTTAAAACGAGAACAATCCAAGCAAGCTTGACGGATATGTTTGGATGAAACAGAGCTAGAAATCACTAAAGAAGAACCCAAAAAGGTCGTGTTATGAGCCAGTTTAGAATGAGACTTTTTTTTTTTGAGGGCACGTCGGACGTACATCCTCTATGCAACGTGCGGTCTACGTAGCAGAGCGCCATGGACGAGTACACGTACGCCAAGGTTCTGAAGAGCGTGACAGCCCGCCTCGCGGGTCTTAAGTACAAGAACTGCACGCATTTAGTGGGTCTATAAACCTAACCTAGAGAGAACGAGCTACCTTTGGCATTTGCGAGTGTAATGATAGCGGTAGAGAGGTTTGAATGTGCCCCACTCAAGGTTAGTGTAGCAAGAACGATGGTGATTAAGTAATGATCGCAATATGCTGTTAAGAAAACGAATGACATTTGTCGTACGAGGTCGCCATAACTCGCTTTTGACGCGCTCATATAACCAACAGACTAATAATAATTGTGTCCATTTTATACATAATGCTTCCAAAGGAGCTATTGCCAAGTCCGGCATGATGCGGTGATAACTCGCAGCCGTTGGAGGCTTGTCAAAACATTCTACAGCTCCAATGCCCAAGGCAACATGTTCAATTAAAACAGAAAGATGCTAAAAGGTCTGAAGCGAAAAAAAAACCAAATCAGCATCGGATTACTGCGCAGAAGGACAAAGCGATGGTGCTGTCCAACAATCTATGTTTGTATTATTTCATTGCCACCGTTGGTAGTGCACGCGAAAATATTTAACAAAAAAATACCAGCTAGTGTTTAGCCTTGGGCTTACTGCTGTGCCTTTGTTACAGGTGTGGCCTATGTCCCCTTTCTTTCTGCCCTGACATCTTGGTGTCGCGTTTCGTAAAGCTGTGTCCGAAATCAGCTGGCATTCACGCATCGAACAAGGTTTCCGACTTACGTCGGAGAAGAAGCTATACTACTACTCCAAAAGAACCAAGAACTTCCGAGCAAAAGATGTCCTTTGCCCTTTCAAGTCGCAAACAAATTTCGTTATTCGTAGTCCTAAGACGTCCACGTCAGCGGACGCACACGACATATGGAGGACATCACACGCACATTCGCTTTCCGTTCATTTCTTATCTTACCCCCCTTCTTCGAACTTTCCTAATTCCCGACCCACTACACCGATCCACATGTCTTGTTGGTCCGTTTTTTGCTCGTAAAGGAACAGCATTACCGGCAATACTAAAACCGTTTGTAATACAGATTCGCCCAAAGGGCTTTCCCATAAGCAAACATATACCCATCAGGAAGACGAAAGTGGGTAGGCAGCATAACCGGCTAGTCCGCTCCTCCTTCAAACAGAGTCAGCAAATACACAGCAGTATTACTATTGCATCATCGCGTATTTGTCGACAAACGCATATGCCGCATTGAACGTTATTCTAGTACAAGGAAATCCAAGTATTACAAAATGAGATCTAGCAAAAGACGCCTTACTTGGCATAAACATATATGGCTCACCAAGCCTGTTGCGCATGCTAAGGACACAGCAGGTGTATTTACTATTCTAGAGCTTATACAAGGTAAGGTATATCTCTAGTGGCGAGTTAAGCCATCCTTGATAAATCGGAATGACTATGATCTGTTCAATGTTTGGACTAACTGCCATACATTGTTTATTGATTCATTTACTAACGATTCATATCTCTTCTCCTCGTTCTATTTGTTTTTTAGTCATTGAGACTATCAGTCTATGTTGCTACTGCAAGCGATACCTCGATTTTATTCCGATGTTTCCGCTTTAATTTTAGGTTTGTTTCTAACGTCCATGCGTCGACTGCCCTCCCCTCCAACCCTTATGAGAAAACTCCAGTTAGCTGTTTATCGTTACCTGTTACAGTGATCCGCGACCTCAAAAAGTTTCTGCAACGTCCGGTCAATTCGATCACTATCTTTTCCTTTGCAAAGTATAGATATATGTTTTTCGTATGTATACATATACCTTAAGTGAATTTCCAATAGTTCATATGTATTCGTATTTCTGTCGTATGCCCAGATATGCTCAGTCAGACGGCAATTTCATAAATGAAACATTAGTATTTAAATAATCCTCGTGTACACTAGCTATTCCACTATTAGTAGTACAATTGACACCATTATTACACAACACTAGAATCTATATATACTCCTTTTTGTCGCCGCTGAGCAACACTCGACCAAACCGATACCGCATGTATCCTCTATATTTGGCCGGCGAAGGCTGTCCAGCCCAATTGTGCCTTTCCAGACCCAACCAGCGCTTGGTCTCACGACATTCTTTAAACCAAATAAGAACTACTATATAATAATTGTAGAAGTAGGAGATACGATCAAGTGATGATGCGGGACTCTATGGAGACTGGCACGCCGAGCCCTGTAATCTGGTAGCAATATAGGAGCCCCATAGAGAGCAACTGCAGACAATGCGAAGTGTCAACTCTGAACCAAGCAACCAGGATGCGATAATACATAACGGCTGTCGTTAACTGTAGCTTTCACCGTAGCAAAGTCATTGAAATGAGGATATAGTCGCAAGGCGACGGCATGCTGCCTATATACGTGCAATAAATCTCTGTTTGTTGACGCACATTGATAATCGCTCGCGATAACTATAGAATACTATGAGCATACGTTTACCACTGTTGTGAATCGACTGCACAACAACCATCAAGACAGTTAAGACGTGGAAAACGACAAACAGGCACGCGGCCAGGTCGAAAGTAATCACAGCCAGAGCTTGCTGATAACTCGCAATATGGACGATATAAATTGAGCTGGATTGACGGCAGTGTTCGTTCCGTTTAGGTTCATTTATATGTTTTCCTTCTGTTGCGGCTGTTGGCTCTTTGTTTTCGGCCCCTAGCATATTGGCAGTAAGCACTGCCTGTACTAGGTGTTCTGTGCCGTAAATCGCAGAGTGTCTCAGGTCGAGCCAGAAACAATCAGGCCTATAGGGGCCTAAGAACGAGCGAGAAAAATTAAAGTTCGGACGATCTATTTACTCCGACATAACACACAGTTTTCGAACTCGATTCAATGAGATAATTGTTGTGAATCGATAATCAGAAACTAACGTATATAGGTAGGACCCATAAAGAGCGCATTTGTCTGTTAGTGTATTTGTCTGTAGCGTTTGCAGGACGTGTCGCTCATTTCTATAGGGCCCGGCTTGTGTTCCTTGCTTGATGCTAACGCTTGTTTCTGCTAGATCATATACTTTTTTCCATTCGTAGGCAGAGTAGGCAGGATATGAAGCATGACAGATTACAAAATAGCGTATGATATGTGACAGATATGTGCTCGACCCGACAACACAGTACAAAAGATATATTCTGTAACTCTACATCATAGAACTTAACGAACTCTAATGATTTCGAACGAGGCAGATTTTCATCAGTGGTCCAGTAGATAAGGAGCTGCCAAATTCTATGTCAGCTCATTCTGCACGTACTCGCACGAAGTACCGATATCAACAGAAAAACAACATAATCGCTTCCTATAACAATTGTTTGCCTGTTTCAGGACACCGGATTAGTCTTCGCACGTTCCGCCGAAAAGCTGAAGAGAACAATCGTACCGATATGCAACCGAGACTGTTTATTAACGGTAACGATTACAAGGTTGGTCGAGAATAGTTGCACCACTAGAAGCTTTAATGTAAATTTATTCGGTGTACGTATTGTGTTTTGGTGAAGTAATGATCAAAGCAACTTCATCCGATACCTTTCGCAGGCTGTTTTCATATATACATATGTGTGTGTGTGTGTGTGTGAAAGAACCTGTGCACGAATACACACGTCCAATATACCAGAAATCTAGATGGAAACCTGGTTTTCGTTGACCAGCGGCTGTATGAAATCGATTTATATATCCATCGACCTGCACTTAACTACAACCCACTCTATGGCCCAATATCATATCTCTATTCTAGCAAAGAGTCATGACGACCCTCGTGGGTCCCATACAATACGGGAGCAGTAGCCGAGTCCGTAGCAGGTGGCAACAACACTAGTACTAGCAAGCTGCGTACAAGGTTACCTCTAATAGAAGTGAGTCTTCTGCCTAGAGGAAATGAAAATTTTTTTCCACACACAATTACATATGTACCACAAACGTACTCCTGTTTACTTGCTGCTTTCGCACTTAATTATTTCTTTACAAACAGTTATTCGTGTGCCTATGCTCGTAAATAATGCGGCTTACGTAAAGATTACGATCTATGCCGTATTTTTGTTTCGCCTACCCTTTCCATAAAGTCAATCTTAGGATGCTTCTCAGATATTACTACTGTAATAAAACTGTCGCTAGACGTGTGACAAAAACAAAGCACAGATAACTTCATCATAAAAATCCACGGTCACACATTGATAGTGTTTTGGGACACTTTTTCTTCAAGTTTTTAAAAAAATGGTTTTCGGATATGTTGACTTTTAATTTGTCTTGACCTTTGAGAAAGCTAAACTACATAAGATAATTGAAAACAGTCAACTAATTGCAAGTTAAAAGACATATATAACGAAGTAGAAGCTTTATTTTACAATTACGAGGAGATGCTAGTGAATTGTATCACACATGCGCGGACCGCCTCTAGGGCTTACTGTTATTTTTGCAGAATTGATGAACCCGTTCAGTGGCTGTTTATTTCCACCGAGTCAGCAATTACTTGATAAAGACGAAGAGAAGCTTGAAGCCGATCACTAATCGATACGTTTTTCGAGTAGTTCGTTACATCCGTACAGCATTGAACGCACTTACACTAGATAACGCTCTGCGTGCGTAAAGATATTACTTCAATATGAATTTTCCATTTAATTTCAACGTATTGGTTTCTACACCTTTATTCTTACCCGTCAGACATCGGCATGCACTCAATTATGGCGAAGTTAACATAATAATAATAATAATAAATTGAATATACTACAATCAAGCTCGCATCACACGCTAAGTCATCCGAATTGAATCCATATCTCTATATGAAGTCTTGATCTGTCTTCGTTATGACTCTGCCCTTCAGTCCTTGCTGCGTGTCATTCTCTCGTTCCGTGTACGACGGGAACAATAGCCGGAGTTAGAGGAATAGAGTCCATCATTATGTTACAATCGAAAAGCTTCTCCCATTAATATTTCATTAACGTCCAAACGACAT